>NC_056478.1:20215549-20243049 GCF_008729295.1 Plectropomus leopardus
AAAAAAAAAAAAAAACTGTCAAAAGTCTCTAAATTGTCATCTGTCCTCAAAAAAAAAAATAAAAAAAAACCAACAAAAAAAAAAAAAAAAAAAAAAACCCCAAATACAAACAAAAAAAACGACAACAACAAACCACAAACCCCCAAAAATCAAACAAAAAACAACAAAAAGTTAGTCGAAAACCAAAAAAACACAACACAAAAAAAGACAAACCTCCGAAACACAAAATTTCTAAACAACAGTCACAAAAAAAACATAAAAAACACCAAACAAAAGTCAAATACAACCACCATACACAAAAAAACAAAAAAACACTTGCCCACCCAGATCTCACTATCCCCCCCCCCGCATCCATGATCCTGATTCACGCCTTCCTCCTCCCATACCCTTCACTCCTGTGTGTGATCCCCCCCCCACAAACCCCCCCCCTACTTAACAGCCCCACGTACCCCCCCCCCCCCCTAGTGCCGATAACCCCACACCGCCCCCCACCCCCCCCCCCCCCCCCCCCCCACACCTCGTCCCCCCCCCCCCTTGACCCCCCCCCCCCCCCCACTGTACCCCCCTACCACCCGCCCCCCCTCAGCCCAAGATATCATGTACCCTCCTCCCCCCCACCCCCCCCCCCCCCCCCATCGCACCCGCCGCCTGACCCCACCCCCACGCACCGCACCCCCCCCCCCCGACTACACCCGTGCCACCCTTCCCTACCCCCCCCCCCCCCCACCCGCCTGCCACCCCCCCCCCACCCCCCCCCGCCCCCCCCCCCCTGTTGACGCCCCCCCTTCTCTGATACCCCCTCACTCGCCATTCCTCTAACTGTACCAAGTGCGCAACTCGCTCTCCTCTCACCTCCACCCTTTTTAGTCAGACAAGTCACCGGTTCGTGTTGAGCTATGCTGTTCCAATGTCCCCTGTATGTCATAATGACTCTATTACTTGCCTCACTCTTTGTGTGTTCATGCCACGCA
Organism: Plectropomus leopardus; assembly: GCF_008729295.1. Classification (NCBI taxonomy): domain Eukaryota; kingdom Metazoa; phylum Chordata; class Actinopteri; order Perciformes; family Serranidae; genus Plectropomus; species Plectropomus leopardus. Next base: position 20,216,521 of record NC_056478.1, read on the forward strand.
TATCCTCCTATGGTGTCCGTCTCTGTATGACACTACATAACTTTAGTCTGTTTCTAACTAATGCTCAGTTGTTGTGTTTTGTCTTCATTGTCTCCAGCTCACTGTTGATCCCCTCACCACCTTCCCACCCCCTCAGTGAGATGTGTGCCTATGTTTCTCGCGTTTATTGTTCTAATTTGTTTTTATTTCTACCTTTAACCAACTTCTACGTTGATCTTCCTCTCTAACTGTCCCATGTGTACGTGTGGTGCACCACCTCTTCAAGTGATCTGTCCTCATTGTGTGCCTGTGCGATATTAAACTGCTCTCTTGTGTTCACTCGTATGTGTGTGTGTGACCAGCTCTGCTACATAACCCCCCCCAACTCCAACATCCCTTATTCTTCAAATACAATCATATATCCAATCTCAAATATCCCCCCTTACCCGTCGTCATCCCCACTCACTTCCGCTACTCCCCTCCTTTCCCCATCCCATACCCCGTGCACACTCACAAACATCCTGTTGTCTTTGTCATAATGCACATGTCACTGCACACATCCTCCTACTCTGTGTATATTACAATAACCCTCCTCAGACAACAAAGGATAACTGTACATACAGTTAAAAACCAGAGAGACATCGATATCGCACAGTTCATACACTATGTGACGTTCCGTTGAGTCTCGAGCTCATATAGATGTGTTTTCTCTAACCAACAGAAGGACCTTGTCTATATCTGCGTTACTGAACACTGAGACCGTTTATCTAGAGTCCACATTGACCACTTCATTCACTCACATCCTCTCTGTCCTCTATACTCCAGTCCCAGTAAAGTGTATTGTCTAATGATCCCTATAGTGTATACAGATTTTGTAATCTATACCTTGCGTGTCTGTCGCCCATAGTGATGTGTCCACCACTATGACATACCCCCTCTACCCTACTTAGAACATTATAAGATATGCCTACAATCACTATACCTTAACCGTAAGTTCCGTGCTCTCGTCTCCCACCTCCCCTTAAATCTTTTCTCCTCTCCAAGTCTTGTCCCTCTCGTTTACAGGATCTTCCTCCTTTTCTTTCTATTATTATGCTCACGTGACTGCAATGTCACTTGCGTCCACCTTTACGCATGTTGGTGTCGATCCATCCACATTGTCGCCTCGCACCTCACAGCTCCGCTCGACCCTGTCCCTCTTCATCCCAATCAGATGCACAAACAGAGCACTTCTCGTCTGTTCTTCACCTCCACCACACAGTGTTTCGTACGGCTCACGCACTCTCCAATCCACTATCTACCAGAGTCACCCTGTCCTCGTGTGTGAGTTCGCCTGTGCACCTTCTCTGCACTGTCCATTCACACATCACCCACGCACCCCATGAGTCCGACCATCCCCCTCTGTAACAACACCTCTGACATAATATAAAATTCCCTGTTGTGTATATCATGTACCATCCCCTAGAACACTGAATCTCTGTGTACAGACTCTCTAATCGACACAAACCTACCCATTACCATAGCACGACTGTACACAAGTGTTTGTTAACCATATTCCATCTTTATTCCGAATTATTCTTAACCCTTATCAAAATTAAATTTTGAGGATACAGTGTATGCTGCTGAAAGTGAACTACTCTCCCTACACCCCCCCCCATAAACCTGTCTGTCCAGAAGTAACACAGCTATACCACAACTGTAGTGTGAATGAACCCCCGAGTCATAGTTGCTGTGTGATTACCCATTGTGTATAATACACCTCTAATAATCAACCGTCTGCTAGTATAAACACACAACCAAATATACCTAACATCGTCATGTCCCATACAACCTATAATCACATTATCACGCTCCTCTCGTAATTCAGTATTGATCCTGAATTGACTTGTCACCCCTCGCACTCCTGACATATCACACGGTACCTACTCATCAAGTACTGTCTCTCATTCCGTCGCACTTTGTGTGTAATGTCTCCTCCCTCCAGTGGATTGTCCATTGATGTCGCTTTATTACACAGTGCCTACACACCAAGTCTTATCTACCCATCTCGCTCTCCACTACACTAGCTCGTATCCATCACAGATATATCCGCTGTCCTACGTACGTCTGTGTATGCCTGCCATCCATAACGTGATGAGTCAGCACTTGACCCAGATCCTCTGACTGCTGAAGATAACCTGCCAGCCGTACCTAAGACTACCCAAGATGTGACAATGCTTCTGGTATCATACCTCGTGACCCTTCTACACCTATATCAACAACATGTCAGCAATCGCATCAATCCATAATCTAAGACAACTATGATAATTTCCTCAAGTATATATGCAGTGTCAGCTTGTCTCTCTCCTCAGTTGAATATCCCTCTTCCTCTTCATTTATATCTTGTCATATCTATCCCTCTCATCCCATTGTTCCCGTGCCTCCCCCTACTTCCGCACCCTCCACTACACTGAAATTACGCGATACGCGCCCATCTTATTGACCTACGTCTCCTACAACGATCCTCGTGCCAGAGACTCCCACCTAAAGAGTACTCATCATCTCGTATATCACATGCTGTGTAATCCTGTACGAAAACCTAACCCTTCGAGCATCTATGTATATCTCCGCTCCATAGATGACTGTGTCACTCTACTAGACACACGTAGATCGAAAGTAGCTCATGCTGTAGATACAGTTGTGTGTGTCTCTTGCTAACTCCCTTATGCTATCCAAACTAGTCTAAACTTTCAGCACTCAGAGGAGATAGATACGTGTGCAACTCATGTACTTCTCGTCTCTATTGTGTGATCGGTATAGACTGTATGCTGTGTGCATATCACAGTGTCTGTTCACCTAAAAACAGTATCACCTAAGACTGTGAGAGTCTCGAAAGATGTGTCCTCATATCACGTGTACTCACCTAATCCACAAACTTATCTTCATATATCCCTACTACCCGATCTCAACAAGTGTAGATGATTACGTCAGATCGTGTGTACAAGTGTCTCTCACTCCAGCCCTAAGACATGCCTCGTTCTTCGTCTCAGTTCGTCTATAATCTCCCTCAGTGTAGTCTACAATTAACTTGAAGTCACTAATTGCCTCCCCGCTGTCAACATCGCGCTCCTCGCCGTTGCTCTCGCTGTTGTTGTTATTGTGTGTGCAGTGCCTAGTATTCATTACATACCAAACAGCACATCAAATATGCCAATTATGCAATCCTATAAGCACTTTGCTAGCACTCGCTGAGATCACCTGCACTCCGCGATATTGTGACACTTGCGATAAAAGTTGAACAATACGTAGTTAGATACCAGTACATTTTTATCATTGTGAAGCTTGCACGCACCCCCCGGCAATAATAACAATCATTTCGTATGACTGACACAAATACCAGCTATAGTCCGCGCTAGTCTGCATGGCACTCACTCTACAGTGCTCCACTGAGATCTGTTTGTAAGATGAGTGCGTGCGAGCCTCGAGAATCCTCACGCTCACGGGCTAAAAAAGAGCTTGAACTCTCCGTTGATGAATCAATTATGTGTCGCGACTCTGTCACGACGTGTGTTGCTGTGTTCCTAACATCTCTCTAGTACTCCACGTGTGGTGAGATCGATCGCTCTGTCGTGGTCTGTGATAGTAATCGCGGACAACAAGGGCTATACCTCTCCTTATGTACTGCGAGATGAGCTACAAGTCTCACCTGACCCCATTGTAATAAGACTAGTTGTCCTTCATGCTAGCATTCGACTTATGAGTGCGAGCTTGCGAGTGTTCACGCCACCTGAGTACTGGGTGTGATCACTAGTACCATCCTTACCTAAAGTGACAGGACTGACAGATTGTTAGATAAGGTCTATGAGATTCAGCTCGCTGTCTCTCATGTCAGAGTGTGTTACGTCGAGTTCACACTCATATGCTGTAGTGCTCGCGCATACTAGAGAGAGATATCTAGCTAAGATCTGAGAGAGCATAGACGACGCGCTCAGCTGAGAAGCGCACATAATTTGTTGGACTGGTCTACTGGTTCGCTATGGTGGCGCTCATTTTGAGTTGGTTTGGGACACGATCGAAACGCCGTGCGCCTGCGCTGGAGACTGTACTTTTTGGCTAAATAGCTAGTCGTCATCTGTCTCAGACTGGCGGTGTGGCTGTGTCTGTAATCGACTTCTCGATGATTGGGTACGATATAGTTGTAATGAGACAGTGCTAGTTGATTTCTCTGACCGGTATCAGCAGCGGAAGTGTTCTGTCAAGTGTGATGTGATACAGGCCGTCCTCGGCCACGAGAGGCATTATGGTCTTGAGTGCAGTGACGTCTGGCTGTCAGAGAGTGCTGTGTCCATAGGACGGATGAAATGATTGTTATTATTACTTGTGTGTGTTTTCCTCCTTTGTGTTTTGTCTGTTTGGCTATTTAGGCACAATACCGTTTTTTTTTGTGTTGTTGTTGTTGTTGTTGTTGTTTTTTTAAACCCATATCGCCTCAGGGTCGCATTATCACTTTGAAATTACATTAAGGTAAGTGTGTAAAACAAAGGTTAGCGTAATTTTTAAATTCTTAATTTAATGGAGAAGGGAAAGTACATGTGTTACCTATGTTGCTGGGGGAAGGTGCAAGTCTTATAACCATGTACGTGCGTATTTTCTCTATAGCCAGGTGGTTTGAAGTGTGCTCTCTGAAGAACAATACTCCATTTTGAGGGCCATGTGGGCCGCTAACTAACTTTGCGCGTAATGTCTTGTCCAATGAGATTTGGAATAAGTGTACGCTCCCTAGACTAGTGGAAACATGCACCTGATATAGGGTTAATGTCGAAGTGCGATAAGTGACAAAGGGGTGTATTGAATCTATCGGATATAGCACATTAAGGGTAGATTGTCATAGATGTGAATTATTTATTAAGTATAGCCTTTATTGTTTATTTTAGTTGCATTTAAATGATTGTGTATATCTGTCTATGTGCGACTAGCGTGAAGTGAGTGCACAGCCTGCATCACATGGGGGGGCGTATCAAACCCTGTATTTAGAGCAATGTACGCAATTAACCTGTACATTTTTTCAGATGTGTGGTCACAACTTGATGCTTGCTTAGCGGTTATGTTCTCATTAAATCTGCAGTCCGGTTCGGTTCTCAGTTTTCCAGCCGGTGGATCTACCAGCGTCTGTTTGTCAGGAGGCTAGCCTAGCGCCCTAGTGGGGCTACTCCGTTGTCCAAGCAGGCACAACAGCACTGTAATGCTTGGCGGTCATCGAGGTCAAAGTGGGAAACACACGGTCATGACCCCCTCAGTGGGTGAGTAATAATTAACAAAGGTGTTCCAGCAAGGGTTTGTTGTTGTTTTCTATTTAGTTCCTTTTGTCACCTTTTTTTTTTCTCACTACTTTTTTTTTCCTGGGAGTTTCCTCTGTCCTTTATTTCCTTCTTGTACATTCTTGATGGTCAAACAGATTACTGGTGCCTCTCCTGTGCGTGATTTGATTTTTCCTCGGCTTCGCTCTGCCTCTTATCGCATCAGTGTTTATTGTGTTTGGTGGACACGTAAAAAAAAACGGAGAAAATAGAGTTTCGTGAGAGGGAAAAAACGCTCGCTTCATCCACACCGGACAGCTTGTGACACAACCGCAGTGGCAGCCAACTTTCGGCTTGTTGTGGGACGTCCACAGCAGCGTGCAGCAGCAGCTGGGAAAGAGAGCAACACGGGGACGCCGAGCTAGGAGCGCAAAAAAAAAGCTCATGGGGGGCCCCCTCCTATCGGGGGGAGTGTGATGAGGGAGAGGAGGTAGGAGGAAACGGAAGGCGAGCTTGAGCTCCGAGGGGGAGGGGAGTGTGGAGGAGGGAGCAGAGGGGGGAAAGCCAGCCTCCGGTTTATAAGTACTCTAAGACTGCAGTGCAGTCCAGTGGGGGGAGTGAATCTGTACCATGCAACAGCTCTCAGCTCACCCTCAAAGCGCCCCACCGGACCCCCAGGCTACAGCCCCAAGGGGGAACAAACCGCTGGAAAAAAAAAATGTCAGTGCCGCCCTTGACCTGGTCAAAAAGACCTCAGAGGGGAACCATTGTGTTTAAGAAAAATTTAAACCAAAGGACTTGCGATGTGGAAGCGAGAGAAGCTGCAAGGCTAGCGACTACTACTTATTTTTGGGACTACTTTTGGGGAAGAAAAACGGCTTTGTATTTTAATTTTAAGCCGTTCTTTGCTTTGTTTCATGTTTTTGTCACTGTCACCTGAAATGAAGTTTTGATTCAGGAGGGGCTAGAGCACAGTGAAAACTCATCCTTTTTTGACTTCTGTTCGCACTTAATTTGTTTTTCTTTAATTATGTACAGGGGGGAAGGGGGGAGCTGAAATGTAACCAATTTTTTTTTTCCTGGAGGCAAAAGAAGCCTTCTCCAGTTTTTTGGTTTATGGGATTGTACCATTTATGAGATGATAAAAAAATCATTGAAATGGAGAAAAAATAAAAACAACAACCTGTATAGAAGATGTTTTTTTTTTTGTGTTTACAGATGAATATGATTTCGTTAAGTTGTCAGCGGGCTCCTGTTATGCGTCTTGGTTTTGGGGGGGCAGATTATTAATCCACATTAAGGGGGGGGCAGTAAAAGGGTTTTTAGGGGACAACGGACTGTTGGTCAAGCCACAGTAACAGGAGGAAACAAACCTCCTTTACTTCTGTCTCTTTCCGGCTTTTGGGGGGGGGGCCACCGATCCACCTGTGGCCCGTCGGTGCGCCAGCCTTACCAAAAATACACTTGGCCTGGAAGGGCGGAGAGGGACAGGAAACCCAGTGCCTACTATATGTGGCCTTTCAATTTATATTTTTTTTTCCTGTCTCTCGGTTTTTTTGTCTTGGCTGAAAAGCTTTTCTGGTTGGGATTTTTTTGCAGTTTTTGCAGAGGTTGTAAAAGCAAGTTGCCCTTCTAACTGAGCTGCATATCCGAGGGGCTTCTGTTTCCAAAGTCGCGCTTTGCCCAGTTTTTTTGGGGGGGGGGGAACCTCCTTATTCTTCCGAATTCTCAAAAAGGGATTATAAACGTGTTACCCCCCCCCCCCCAGGTGACCCCCCCCCCAGGATGACGTATACATTGGTTCTTACTTGCAGCTCCTGTGAGTTGGTAGCAACTGCCTTTAAGTGCTGCATCAAAATCTCTCTGAGTCGTGTTCCCTCTTTGGACGTGCATATTCTCAGTAATCAAAGCTATATGTAGTGATAAACTAGAGAGAAATTTGACTGCAACGTACTCAAAGGTCTACTGCTATCCCTTTATCAGATTTGACATACCTCTGCTACAATGTTTAATACTAAAGGGTAGTCGCCTGTTTGTGATATTTGAAAATAAGTAACTTAAAGGACAAAGTCCCCCCCAGCATTTTTTTATTAATTATTATTAGGTTTGTTTATTATTTATGAGTAATATTTTTTTTTTATTTTTTTTTTACAATATTTTTTTTGCCATTTATCCTTTTATTTTATCGTATGCCAGTCTAAATAGGCACGTTTGCTATAACCACTTCATATTCCAGAGTCCCAACAGTTAAGAACCGTTGTACAATGACCTTGGTACCACCTATGGAAAAAGGAAGGTAGTTTTCTGACAGGGTTTTTATAACATGGTTTATCACACCAACAGCCTGTGGCTATTATTTCTGCAGTGCTTTTTAGGTTGTATGATTAAAATAGCGATGCTTCCAACTTTACAAAATTATACCTGCACCATAAAATAGATGGCCAAAAAAAGATTTGCTACTTCCTCTCTACATTTTTTATGAAAAAGACTGTCTTTTTTGGCTATGTATTTAGTCTAATTCATTACCAAGATCTGATCTTAATCTTTTAAAATTTCCTTTCACTGTAAAATTCTCTACATGCATGAAAAAAATTTGCCTTTTGGTCTTCGCTGCGTTCATAATGGAATCGGGGAGGGGGTGCCGCAAAAATAATCATTTTTAGGGGACCAGAGCAGAACAGTTAAAACAACTAGGCTGCAGAGGCCGATAGAGGATACCGTTGGAATTAGAAAACCGTAGGACAGCATTACTGTTTCAAAACAGAAATTGCAACTTTTTGCCATTTGTTCCACGACTGGGGGGATTTATAAAAATACTTGAATGGGTGATCTAGACAAACAAATTAGTGAAAAAAACATTACTCGAAAAATTTCATCAAATGATAAACAACAAAAATTTATTTCTATTTATTTATTGAATTGTATACACTTCTATGTAAAACAATATGTCATCACCATTTGCAAAAAAAACGGGTATCGCAACATAAGGGGCAACATGGGATATCGTGGCATGTTGCGTTTTACGTTCTGCCATGCCGTCGTATTTAGTCCCATCTAATTGTCTGATCTCATGTGAAACGCAGCATGAGATGGTCAATAAACAGTTTTTTTGTTGTTTTTTTAAAATCCAGTTTTCACACTTTACATTGAAGTGAGTTGTCATTTTTAAACTTTCTCCCTGTTAGAGGTATGACTGGATTTTTTGTTATTTGATCAGGATTTTGGTTTCAAAGGAAAATTCTGCCAGTAGCTTTTTTTTGGCAGGCCGTGTTATATATTACAAAAGCCTTAATAAATTTTCCTCAAACCATTTTTTCCTAAAACCCCATCACAAAAACCTGCTCTTTTTAGGTGCCTTAATGTTTAAAGCCAGTATTTGTGTATCAATGGTCATCTTTTTTGTTTGTGTTGGTTTGTTTTTCAAACTATTAAGGAACTCTTTTTCAAAACATTGTGTGATTGTATAAAGTGCGGTGTTTTATTTCGCCTGAAAAGTGCTCTCCTTGTCTCGCTTTTGCGTGTGTCATGGAAGGGATTTTTGGAATAAAACATTGAGGAAGATGGATAAAGAAAAACAGTCCACCATGGATCTGTTGAAGCGTCATATGAATGTGGAAAAAAGTCGGTTCAAAATGTGGACAGGTCTATCCCAAAGCTTATGGGGGGTTTAAAGGCTGTTTTTTGAAGGGAACAATATTGGAGAGCGTTTATGCTACATTGCAGTTGTTGTGGGGTGATTCAGTTTTTATCGCGCTACACAAATCAGCTCAGTTAATGGACCCCTATTGCATTAATGTCTTTTGTCTGCAAATAAACGCTTTATTGTGTTGTCTGTAAAAGGGGACAGACGCAGCCGTAAATAGTATTAATGATGCATCAATGCTGGTGTTAAAAGCAATGATTATGCAGAGTGTTTAATTTTATTGCTATTTTTTTACCATAAGCAGATTTGTTTTTTGGGTTTTTTTTTCAAAGTTTACCATAAAACTTACAAGAGGCTTCAGATGGGACCCCTTTTTTTCTTTTATTTTTTTCTTATGTTCCACTGTTCTCAAAAAAAACGGGGCTTTTCTTTTTTTTGTAAAAATTGGGGGGGGGGGAACACAGCAAAATAAAAAGAAAATTCAAAAAGAAGGGGCATCAACTGCTGTGGTTTAAAAAAGGCTTTTTGAATATTTTTGGCATTTGATTGTTAATTTTTTTTTTATTCTTTATTTTTTTTTTTTTTTAAAGTTAATTTTTTTAATACAAGAAGGTTTTTTCATTATTCTTTTGTAGGCCGATGTTTTTAATCTGGTTCTAAATTTAATCATTTTCCCAGTTTATTTTATTAAAAAGCCCAGGGTTTTTTTTTTTTTTTTTACACCATTCTTTGATCACGCTCTTTTAAATTATTTGTTTCTTGTGGTTTTTTTTTTTTTACTTTAAATTTTATCCACTTTTTTTGCTGGTTGGTGGCCAGACACATTCTTTCCATGGCAAAAAAAAAAAAAATGTTTTTTTTTTTTTTTTGACCCCCCACTGGGAGTCGCTTTTTTTTTTTTTTTTTTTTTGAAAAAATGTTTTCCAAAACAAAAAAAAAAAAAAAAACAAAAAAAAAAAAAAAAACACTTTTTGAAAAAAATAAACTAAAAGGGGTCCACTTGGGGTGACTTATATTTGGAACTTTTGGGACCCATTTCCCAGGATGGGGCCTTCAGCAGGCAGATGGTTTTTTTTTGAGGCTTCAGGGTTTGGGGCACTGATCACTGTAGATGTTCCCTTTTTCGGGGGGGACCTTTTTTAGAAGCTTACAATTTCCAGGATTTTAAAAAAGATTTAAATTTATGGGAATAAAAATATTTTTGACAAAATCCCATAGAATAACCTTTTTTAGTTTTTTGCCAAATTTATCCTATTTGTTAAAGATTTGTTAAGTATCTTGTGCATGGGGTCTCCATTGGTAAATGGGATATAATTTTTTTTTTTTTTTGTCGCAGGGGGGGGGAACCAATTTCTTTTTCTATTTTTTTAGTTGAACTAAAAAATGATGGGCTTTGTTTTGTTTTAAACATGCCAAAAAAATTTTTTAGAGTTAGTTGTCTTTTTGTGTTTTTTCAAAAAATGCTTTTCTTTCCAACACAAAAAAAAACCTCGGTTTGGGGCCAGTTTAAAGGGGGAAATTCAAAAAGGTTTTTTTTTTGTTTTTATCTGAAGTTTAGGTTATTTTGGCTCAGTTGGCGTCCCAAAAAACAAATGCTTTTTTTTCCTTTTTTTAATAATCGTTTTTTTACAATTATATAAAAAAACACCAACCCTTTTTCCATCTAACAAGTTTTTAGTGGTGTCCCTGAAAAATTGCGCTTGAAAAATACCAAACGTCTTTCTTTAATTTTTTTCTATTGCCTAGGAGTTTTTTGGAGGTTGTGTTTTCATTTCACTATCGGTAAAAAGTTGTTCTTGAAAAAAAGGGTATTGTTCTTTGTTTTTGAAATTGCCACATCTGGAGGCATTATGGGGGGGGACTTTTTTAGGTTAAAATTTTTTTTGACTGGTTGTTACAGGACATTCCACCCCATGGGCAACTTTTTTAGCTTTTTTTTTTTTTATTTAGGGGAAATTGGGTTTCTCCTTTTTTTTTTTGGGCATTTTTTTCCTTTTGTTTTCCCCCCCACTTTTGGCGGGAGGCGTTTTTGCCAAATTTTTTTTTTTTTTTTTATTTTACTTTTTGTTTTTTCTTCACAGGGGGATTTTTTTTTTTTTTTTTTTAGGGTGAAGTATAAACTATCTATATTTTTTGACAGGGGGGGGGATTTTTTATTGTCATTTTTACTGGCAGGTTTTTTTTTTTTTTTTATTTTCCTCTTTTTATCCCAACGTATGGATTTCACTTAATAAAATTTTTTTTGTGCTTTTTTTTTTTTTTTTTCTTTTTGGAAAAGTAGGGAACGTTTTTTGTTTCTCCACATTTTTTAGTTTTATTAGCTTTTCCTAAAAATCCAAATCTTGATAGGTTATTTTTAGTAAATTTTTGCTCGTGTCTACTGGGTTAGTGTTTTTTTTTTTATTTTTTGGCATAAACACCCAAAAAAAATTGTTGCTATTAGCCGATTGTTTTCATTGTTCTAAATAAATCATCCCAGTTATTTATTAAAGTCAGAGTTTTCGACACATAATTGAATCACGCTTGTAGTATATGGTTTGCATCGTACATCGTGACATTTGAATTACATTGGGGTGTCGCCACGAATCATACATGCAAAAACATGCTTGACAAGGGAGGAATCAAAAAAAACGAATTCGACGCAAAACACCCAACATTTGAACTAAAGCGTCCACTCTGACCGCATTTATTGGAAACTGTTTGACTCATTATAGATGGCCTTCAGCTAGCAGATGGAGTTCAGTTGGCCACTGTCTGTGAGATGTTCATCGACTTTTAGAAGCTTTCAGCCAAAGTTTAAAGATTTAATTTATGGGAAAAATATTTGACAAAAAACAAGAATACCTCAGTTGCCAAATTATCCTTTGTAAGATAGTATCTTGGCATGTCTCCATGGTAAACGAAAAATCCAAAAAAGGCAGACATTCTGCATGAATTGAACTAAATGATGGCTGAGTTTAACAGCAAAAACATTCTTTTACAATTCTCTCACACGAAATCGTGCAGTAGAATTCAAGTCACATTTATTTAGTTGTATGCACAGTGTGCTTACCCAAACAAATGCATTTTTGCCTAAATCGTTTGACCTCGAAGATATATGCACCTTCATCTACAAGGTTCGTGGTACCTGAACGTGCCTGAACCAACACGTCCTTCTGAATTTTATGCCATGAGTGAGGTGTGTTTCATTATCACATCGTAAGTGAAAAGGTAAGTCTTGAGAGAAGCACTGAGCATATGACTAGATAAATGAGACTGTTGTTACAGACATCCCCCATGACTTCAGGCTGAAAAAGAATGATCACCTTTTTTGCATTCTTCGTTCATGCGGAGGCCTCGTGCAAACAAAACACTTTTTCTTCACAGATTCAGGGAAACGAGGTTGAGTAAACTAATATACAGACAGTCATACTTGCAGGTCAAGCATTCCTCTAATCCATGTTCTATGTTCACTTAAACTAACCTTTTGGAAGTAGAAAAGTCACATTTTAGTCAAGCTTCCTAAATCAATCTGATGTAGTAATTGCTCTTTAGTGTTAATTTGCATAACAAAATTGTGTATCATGATACATATTGAATACCATCCCATCAAATGATTGCAGTTAGTCAGCTAATTTATCATGTCATCATGCCCTAAAGCTGCAGTAATCAAAAACTTTATACACACAATTGATCAAAAAAATAGTCTAATATAAGTTGCTAATAGTGAAGAACCCATAGAGAATTATTACCTGACTCTGCAGTTCAAAATGGTGTTTTAGTGTCTGTCAGTGCCTTTCAGTTGTAAGGCCAACAACTTAACTGACGTTTACTGCACCTACACGTATTTCTCTCATGAACCTCAGAGATAAAACCTACTCTACACTACCTGCCCAAACATCAAACAGCGTGCAGGCTGCCTACTTTGCCTGCCAACCCCGACACTCACAAAAAACCAGCATTTAGCAGATTAAGAGCAATCATTTCCTCAAGAGTTGGTGGAGACCAAAAACCGAGAGCTAAAAAGCAGAGTAATATTGGTAATATTGGACTCGACATCTGTCAGGAGGTCAGAATCACTTCTACAGATGATTGCTTATATTAATCCATGTCTGCTAGATGTGTAAGTACCCACAACTGCTTGATAACAAATTTGCCACAACAATTCAATCCACAAACAAGTCACTGCTACTGAGGTGACATTTTATATTTCAAATACTCCTTTAGTGTAGTGTTAACAAAAAAATATCTAAATTGTTTTAACGGGTCACTTATCCAAGTGACAAAAAAGTATATCTCTGTCTTCATAAGAATAGTTCTTCAGTAAAAAGTACTTTCTGTACTATGATGTGAAAGCTTCAATAGTGATTGTGTGGTCGCAGAGACATTGGAGACATATTTTTAACCATAGGACAAATGGAACCGAAGCTGTGGCTAGATACCACAGCATTAGGTGGGTAAAGGTCAGTTTAGCTCTACTCAGCTTTAATACCTCAATTTCAAATGTGTTGATGATGTTGACTCGTATCTAAACTTATTTGTATCTACACATCAAATAACCTCAAGATAAACTCTCATTCTGTAGCTGTTGCCATACGCACAAGAATAACAATCTTCTGAAACCCTGCCGTCCTTGCCCTTGCCCTCGTCTGTGTGGATGAGGACGATGGATCGATCACCAGCCTCCTCGCCATCCTGCCATCACTCTCACTCCCACAACACCAATAGAACCTCATCTCCTGTTCTGGGCCGATCTGGTCTCCGCCAATGAGAGGCTGGCGTGATCGTCCTGGCCACATAAAGATGTGAATGTTTCATGAGTAATGTTATGATGCCGGGTGGAGCGGTGGTAGGGTGGGACATTTTCCTCCTGGTTCCCATGGGTGCCCTGGCTGGCGCTAATAGGACTATCCCTTGTCGGAAAGGCCGTATCGACTTACACAGTTTTGTGAAAGTGATGGAGATGCAGAGGGAGAGGGGAGCGGAGATGATAATGTTTGCGAATGTATTATATATATGGATTACTGTAAATTCACTTTGAGAAGGGGTTTGGTCCTGTAGTCCTGAGCATCATCTGATCCTATAAAAGGATATTAACAACTATGATAACAGAGTATTGTTTTTGTGTCTGCTGAAATTTGTTTTGTCAGAATTTATTTTCAGTGCTTTCAGCTGTGTATGGATGTAGGTGGTAACCCATGGTTAGGATGGAGGCCCAGTCCCTGACTATTTGCAGCGATAGTATTGAATTTGTAGCATTTGTTGGTCTGTTTTCAACATGCAATTAAATGGTCGGACTGTCACACTATCAAACCTAAGGTTACAGTAGTCAGAAATCTACCAAAACTGTTTTCCATATTCTAATTTAGCTATACTGATATCAATTATTTTGACTATACAGCCAAAGTTTTGTATACTTTTGTTCTAGAGCCGTTCTTTCATGGTTTAGGCAGGCCCCTTTGTTACATGACGGGAAATCTTAAGACTGATGGTCTCACAGTGAACAGTTAAAAGATCAGAATCAATGCAGCAGAGCCAAAATACTGTCCTTTCCTCCCACACATTGTTCTTCCTATAGTCAAAACCTGCCTACATTACCCACAATGTGACTCAACCAACAGTCAATATGACATAAATTATCAAACAATCATGTGGTGTCAGAATAATCGGAGAAATGAGATCGCCACTGGGAAATTGAATGTGAACGCCCCCTTAAAGTGGTACAGATGAGGTTGCCGCATTGCCATATGTGCAAAACATAGCAGGCAAAAGTAAATGTTCAGGTGAAGGTAATAACATTTTTATTTTTTGCATGTGAAGTTTTTGCTCACATTATATTTATAATAGGCTTGTAACCATTTTTTTGGGCTAAACTGCATTGATCAGGTAAAGGTAATATATTTAGTTGTTTTAGGGGGAAGTATTGGTGCAGCACTTTTAATTCTCTTTTATGTATCATTAAACATTCAACAGTTCATTTGCAGGGCATTGCTGGGTACAAAAGTAGACCTGTGATGCCAACTTGCCACAGTCAACACACACTCACACACACACACCATACACACTGATCCCAGACTGCATCAGTAAACTGACACCAGATTCCAAAAAGGCTGGCTCCTTACAACAGCCAAGGACATCTCGGTACTCTGCATTTGTAAACACGTAGTACTACACTCAGCTCAAAATGGTCGAAAGCATTCACAAGCAGGGAGAACAGCCAAAATGTGGAGGACATGCTGGTTTCATTTATTTGACTGTTTAAAGTTGAGAAGACTGCAACGTGTCTTTCGTGCACACACCTTCTGTACACACAGGCAGACTGCGGCACACTGACGGACTGTGAGATGGTACTTTGTGCTCTGTGTCGCTGCTCTGTACATCTGTTGATGTGGGTCTTTGGGACCATATGACAGTGGAAGCAGCTGGGTGACAGGATTTTAGGCTAAGCCCTCCGTCGCTTTAAACACACACACACACACACACACAACACATAGTCATAAACCAAACACAGCCCACCAAGCGGGCACGTGCTGGTGGGCAGCGGGCTGCAGCTGGCACTGTGGGCTGAGTGATGCAGGGAAACAAGCCACAGTGTTCCTGACTGTGTCTGTGTGTGTGTTGGCTGGCGCTGCAGGTCTGCCTTGCCACTGCAGTAATCCTCACACGTACCCTCTGCACCAAGAGGTGGGGGGCAGGTGGGCACCAGTTTGGCAGGGGAGGGGGATGAGCAACTGAGAATCTTTACAGTGCCATACCAGGGGTCTTTTCTTGAACAACTGTTCAGTGTGTGTGTGTGTTGTGTGTGTGCGTGTGTGGCTAAATAAACAAACGCGTTGAGAGGAAACTTAAATGTTTTGTGTGGGTAAACTTGCCAGTTACACTAAGAGAAGTTACAGAATATGTCACAGTCTGCTTTCCAGATTGTCTTCGCTTCCATGCCTGACCTTCTAGCTCTCACTCTCTCGGACTGTTTTCCTGGTTTCGACTTGTCTCGCCTCTGACCACCTCTCCTCATCTCTGCCCTGGTAAACCTAGCAGCCTTTGGTCTCCGACCCACGAGTTTTGTCTGTGCACTTCCTGGTTCTCATCTGCCTGTGGCTGTTGCGGTGATCTGCTTCAGCTCTGTCGAGAAAGATCGTCACTCTTCCGGCCGTCTTCAGAGCCCTCCCGCCCAACTGAATAATCTCCTCAGTGTGAAGTGCGCTGGTGTTTATTGTTCTGTTGGTACATGGATTACCCGCCTGTCCCCAGTTGATCCCGCTGCCTGCTCCTACTGGATTCGTCTGCTCCGCTGCCTGCCTGCCCGACACCAAATCTGCTCCCTCCTTGACCACATGCCTTGCCTGCCCCTCTCTGGAGTCTGCACTTTTTCCACAAGCTCCGTGCTGTAAGTGTTTCTGCAACTTATCTAATACATTCACCTGCCAGTCCGCTCCACATTCACAATTTCCCCACTCATACTCTAAACTATCACCTGTAAAAGAGGTCTGAGGTGGAGCGAGTGGGGAAATTGTGAATGTGGAGCGGACTGGCAGGTGAATGTATTAGATAAGTTGCAGAAACACTTACAGCACGGAGCTTGTGGAAAAAGTGCAGACTCCAGAGAGGGGCAGGCAAGGCATGTGGTCAAGGAGGGAGCAGATTTGGTGTCGGGCAGGCAGGCAGCGGAGCAGACGAATCCAGTAGGAGCAGGCAGCGGGATCAACTGGGACAGGCGGGTAATCCATGTACCAACAGAACAATAAACACCAGCGGCACTCACACTGAGGAGATTATTCAGTTGGCGGGAGGCTCTGAAGACGGCCGGAAGAGTGACGATCTTTCTCGACAGAGCTGAAGCAGATCACCGCACAGCCACAGGCAGATGAGAACCAGGAAGTGCACAGACAAAACTCGTGGTCGGAGGAGACCAAAGGCTGTTTACCAGGGCAGAGATGAGGAGAGGTGGTCAGAGGCGAGACAAGTCGAAACCAGGAAAACAGTCCGAGAGTGAGAGCTAGAAGGTCAGGCATGGAAGCGAAGACAATCTGGAAAGCAGACTGTGACATATTCTGTAACTTCTCTTAGTGTAACTGGCAAGTTTACCCACACAAAACATTTAAGTTTCCTCTCAACGCGTTTGTTTATTTAGCCACACACGCACACACACACACACACACACACACTGAACAGTTGTTCAAGAAAAGCTGGTATGGCACTGTAAGATTCTCAGTTGCTCATCCCCCTCCCCCTCTGCCAAACTGGTGCCCACCTGCCCCCCACCTCTTGGTGCAGAGGGCACGTGTGAGGATTACTGCAGTGGCAAGGCAGACCTGCAGCGCCAGCCAACACACACACAGACACAGTCAGAACACTGTGGCTTGTTTCCCTGCATCACTCAGCCCACAGTGCCAGCTGCAGCCCGCTGCCCACCAGCACGTGCCCGCTTGGTGGGCTGTGTTTGGTTTATGACTATGTGTGTGTGTGTGTGTGTGTGTGTTTTAAAGCGACGGAGGGCTTAGCCTAAAATCCTGTCACCCAGCTGCTTCCACTGTCATATGGTCCCAAAGACCCACATCAACAGATGTACAGAGCAGCGACACAGAGCACAAAGTACCATCTCACAGTCCGTCAGTGTGCCGCAGTCTGCCTGTGTGTACAGAAGGTGTGTGCACGAAAGACACGTTGCAGTCTTCTCAACTTTAAACAGTCAAATAAATGAAACCAGCATGTCCTCCACATTTTGGCTGTTCCCCCTGCTTGTGAATGCTTTCGACCATTTTGAGCTGAGTGTAGTACTACGTGTTTACAAATGCAGAGTACCGAGATGTCCTTGGCTGTTGTAAGGAGCCACTTTTGGAATCTGGTGTCAGTTTACTGATGCAGTCTGGGATCAGTGTGTATGTGTGTGTGTGTGAGTGTGTGTGTGACTGTGGCAAGTTGGCATCACATGTCTACTTTGTACCCAGCAATGCCCTGCAAATGAACTGTTGAATGTTTAATGATACATAAAAGAGGAATTAAAAGTGCTGCACCAATACTTCCCCTAAAACTACTAAAATATTACTTTACCTGATCAATGCAGTTAAAAAATGGTTACAGCCTATTATAAATTATATGTGAGCAAAAACTTCACATGCAAAAATAAAAATGTTATTACCTTCACCTGAACATTTTCTTTTGCCTGCTATGTTTTGCACATATGGCAATGCGGCACCTCATGTACCACTTTAAGGGGGCGTTCACATTCAATTTCCCAGTGGCGATCTCATTTCTCCGATTATTCTGACACCACATGATTGTTTGATAATTTATGTCATTATTGACTGTTGGTTGAGTCACATTGTGGGTAATGTAGGCAGGTTTTGACTATAGGAAGAACAATGTGTGGGAGGATAAGGACAGTATTTTGGGCTCTGCTGCATTGATTCTGATCTTTTAACTGTTCACTGTGAGACCATCAGTCTTAAGATTTCCCGTCATGTAACAAAGGGGCCTGCCTAAACCATGAAAGAACGGCTCTAGAACAAAAGTATACAAAACTTTGGCTGTATAGTCAAAATAATTGATATCAGTATAGCTAATTAGAATATGGAAAACAGTTTAGGTAGATTTCTGACTACTGTAACCTTAGGTTTGATAGTGTGACAGTCCGACCATTTAATTGCATGTTGAAAACAGACCAACAAATGCTACAAATTCAATACTATCGCTGCAAATAGTCAGGGACTGGGGCCTCCATCCTAACCATGGGTTACCACCTACATCCATACACAGCTGAAAGCACTGAAAATAAATTCTGACAAAACAAATTTCAGCAGACACAAAAACAATACTCTGTTATCATAGTTGTTAATATCCTTTTATAGGATCAGATGATGCTCAGACTACAGGACCAAACCCTTCTCAAAGTGAATTTACAGTAATCCATATATTAATACATTCGCAAACATTATCATCTCCGCTCCCCTCTCCCCTCTGCATCTCCATCACTTTCACAAAACTGTGTAAGTCGATACGGCCTTTCCGACAAGGGATAGTCCTATTAGCGCCAGCCAGGGCACCCATGGGAACCAGGAGGAAAAATGTCCCACCCTACCACCGCTCCACCCGGCATCATAACATTACTCATGAAACATTCACATCTTTATGTGGCCAGGACGATCACGCCAGCCTCTCATTGGCGGAGACCAGATCGGCCCAGAACAGGAGATGAGGTTCTATTGGTGTTGTGGGAGTGAGAGTGATGGCAGGATGGCGAGGAGGCTGGTGATCGATCCATCGTCCTCAGTCCACACAGACGAGGGCAAGGGCAAGGACGGCAGGGTTTCAGAAGATTGTTATTCTTGTGCGTATGGCAACAGCTACAGAATGAGAGTTTATCTTGAGGTTATTTGATGTGTAGATACAAATAAGTTTAGATACGAGTCAACATCATCAACACATTTGAAATTGAGGTATTAAGCTGAGTAGAGCTAAACTGACCTTTACCCACCTAATGCTGTGGTATCTAGCCACAGCTTCGGTTCCATTTGTCTATGGTTAAAATATGTCTCCAATGTCTCTGCGACCACACAATCACTATTGAAGCTTTCACATCAATAGTACAGAAAGTACTTTTTACTGAAGAACTATTCTTATGAAGACAGAGATATACTTTTTTGTCACTTGGATAAGGTGACCCGTTAAAACAATTTAGATATTTTTTTGTTAACACTACACTAAAGAGTATTTGAAATATAAAATGTCACCTCAGTAGCAGTGACTTGTTGTGGATTGAATTGTTGTGGCAAATTTGTTATCAAGCAGTTGTGTACTTACACATCTAGCAGACATGGATTAATATAAGCAATCATCTGAAGAAGTGATTCTGACCTCCTGACAGATGTCGAGTCCAATATTACCAATATTACTCTGCTTTTAGCTCTGTTTTTGGTCTCCACCAACTCTTGAGGGAAATGATTGCTCTTAATCTGCTAAATGCTGGGTTTTTTGTGAGTGTCGGGGTTGGCAGGCAAAGTAGGCAGCCTGCACGCTGTTTGATGTTGGGCAGGTAGTGTAGAGTAGGTTTATCTCTGAGGTTCATGAGAGAAATACGTGTAGGGTCAGTAAACGTCAGTTAAGTTGTTGGCCTTACAACTGAAAGGCACTGACAGACACTAAAACACCATTTTGAACTGCAGAGTCAGGTAATAATTCTCTATGGGTTCTTCACTATTAGCAACTTATATTAGACTATCATTTGATCAATTGTGTGTATAAAAGTTTTGATTACTGCAGCTTTAGGGCATGATGACATGATATTTAGCTGACTAACTGCAATCATTTGATGGGATGGTTTCAATATGTATCATGATACACAATTTTGTTATGCAAATTAACACTACAGAGCAATTACTACATCAGATTGATTTAGGAAGCTTGACTAAAATGTGACTTTCTACTTCCAAAAGGTTAGTTTTAAGTGAACATAGTGGATTAGAGGAATGCTTGACCTGCAGTATGACTGTCTGTATATTAGTTACTCACCTCGTTTCCCTGAATCTGTGAAGAAAAGTGTTTTGTTTGCACGCCTCCGCAGTGAACGAAGAATGCAAAAAAGGTGATCATTCTTTTTCAGCTGAAGTCATGGGGGGATGTCTGTAACAACAGTCTCATTTATCTAGTCATATGCTCAGTGCTTCTCAAAGACATACCTTTTCACTTACGATGTGATATGAACACACCTCACTCATGCATAGAATTAGAAGACGTGTGTTTCAGGCACGTTCAGGACACACTACTTGTAGATGGAAGTGTTATATATTGTAACGATTTAGGCAAAAATGCATTTGTTTGGGAAGCACTGAGCATACAACTAGATAAATGTGACTTGAATTCTACTGCACGAGTTGTGTGAGAGATTGTAAAAGAATGTTTTTGCTGTTAAACTCAGCCATCATTTAGTTCAATTCATGCAGAATGTCTGCCTTTTTTGGATTTTTCATTTACCATGGAGACATGCAAGATACTATCTTACAAAGGATAATTTGGCAACTGAGGTATTCTTGTTTTGTCAAATATTTTTTCCATAAATTAAATCTTTAAATCTGGATGTAAGCTTCTAAAAGTCGTGAACATCTACAGGACAGTGCCAACTGAACTCCATCTGCTGCTGAAGGCCATCTGATATGGTCAAAAGTTCCAATATAAGTCAGTGGACCTTTAGTTCAAAGTGTTTTGTGAATTCGTTTTTTTTTTTCCTCCCTGTGTCAACATGTTTTTGCATGGATGGATGTCTGGCACACCAGCAAGTGTTTTCAGTGTCGTGTACAGCAAACCAAATATTAAAAGCGTGATCAAGATGTGTCAAAACTGCTTTAATAAATAACTGGGATGATTATTTAGAACAATGAAACATCGGCTAAAAGAATGAAAAACTTCTGTATAAAATTAACTTATGTCCTTGTAGAATAAAATGTATACAATATGCATATTCAGCTTTTAACACCAGCAGTGATGCATCTTTAATTCTTTATTTTGCTGTGTCCCATTTACAGAAAAAAGAAAGCCGTTTTGAGACAGTGACATGATATGAAAAAGGGGTCATTCTGAGCTGAGTTGGTAACTTAAAAAAAACCCAAAAACATCTGCATGGTAGCAAAAACATCTGCAAATATTGTTCCCTTCATTAAAGCCTTTAAACCAAACATGAAGCTTATGCATGATGTCCACATTTGACCTACTGACATCCACATTCATGACGCTCAACAGAGTCATGGTGGACTGTTTTTTTTTTCCATCTTCATCAAGTGTTTTATTCCAGAAATCTCCATGACACAGCAAAGCGAGACAAGGAGAGCACTTTTCAGGCGAATAAAACACGCCACTTTACATCACACAATGTTTGAAAGAGTTCCTTAATAGTGAAAACAAACCAACAACACAAAAAGATGACCATTGATACACAAATAATGCTTTACATTAAGGCACCTAAAAGAGCAGGGTTTGTGATGGGTTTAGAAATGGTTTGAGGAATTTATTAAGGCTGTAATATATAACACGGCCTGCCAAAAAAGCTACTGCAGAATTTTCTTTGAACCAAATCCTGATCAAATAACAAAAATCAGTCATACCTCTAACAGGGAGAAAGTTTAAAATGACAACTCTCTCAATGTAGTGTGAACTGGATTTAAAAAAAACAACAAAAAAACTGTTGACTCATGCTGCGTTCACATGAGATCAGACAGATAGATGGGACTACGACGGCATGGCAGAACGGTAAAACGCAACATGCACGATATCCATGTTTCCTTATGTTGCGATACATTGCAATGGTGATGACATATTGTTTACATAGAAGTGTATACAATCAATTAAATAGAAATAATTTTGTGTTTATCATTTGATGTAATTTTTCGAGTAATGTTCACTATTTGTCCAGATCACCCATCAAGTTATAAATCCAGTCGTGGACAATGGCAAAAAGTTGCAATTTCTGTTTTGAAACAGTAATGCTGTCTACGGTTTCTATCAACGGTATTCTCTATCGGCCTCGCCTAGTTTTACTGTTCTGCTCTGGTCCCCTAAAATGATATTTTTGCGGTCTCCCCGATTCCATTTGAACGCAGCGAAGACCAAAAGGCAAATTTTTTTCATGCATGTAGAGGAATTACAGTGAAAGGAAATTTAAAGATTAAGATCAGATCTTGTAATGTTGGACTAAATATAGCCAAAAAAGACAGTCTTTTTTCATAAAAAAATTGTAGATGGAAGTAGCAATCTTTTGGCCATCTATTTTATGGTGCAGGTATAATTTTGAAGTTGGAAGCATCGCTATTTTATCATAACTAAAAAGCACTGCAGATATAGCCACAGCTGTTGGTGTGATAAACCATTTATAAACCCTTCAGAAACTCCTTCATAGGTGGTACCTCATTGTAAAGGTTCTTAACTGTGGGACTCTGGATATGAAGTGTTATAAAACGTGCCTATTTTGACTGGCATAAATAAAAGGAATGGCATTGTAAAAAAAATAAAAATAATATTAATCATAATAATAACAATAATAATAATAATAAAAAAATGTGTGACTTGTCTTTAAGTTACTTATTTCAAATATACACAGCGACTCCTTTAGTATTTACACATATGTACAGAGTATTCATTTCTGTTTTGATCAAATACCTTGAATGGCGTTGCTGTGAAATTGAACTCTCTCGATGTACACTTATATCCCTTTGAGATTTGAGAATAAGGAGGTCAAACTGGGCAGCGCGACTTGGAGAGCCTCGATGCAGCTCTTAGAAAGGCACTTGCTACCAACTCAAATACTGCAAAAAATCCTCAACCAGAGCTTTCAGCCAAGACAACTGAGAGACAGGAGAAAAATAAATGGAAGGCCACATAGTAGGCACTGGGGTTTCTGTGTCCCCTCTCCCCTCCAGGCCAAGTGTTTTGGTAAGGCTGGCGCACGACGGCCACAGGTGGATCGGTGGGCAAAGCCGGAAAGAGACAGAGTAAAGGGAGGGTTTCCTCTGTTACTGTGGCTACAACAGTCCGTTTCCCTAAAAACCCTTACTGTCCCTTAATGTGTATCTGCCCCCCCCACAGACGCATAAACAGGAGCCCGCTGACAACTTAACGAAATCATAATCATCTGTAAACACAAAAAACATCTTTATACAGGTTGTTTTTTTCTCCTTTTCAATGATTTATCATCTCATAAATGGTACAATCCCATAAACAAAAACTGGAGAAGGCTTCTTTTGCCTCCTGAAAAAATTGTACATTTCAGCTCCTTCTGTACATAATTAAAGAAAAAATTAAGTGAACAGAAGCAAAAAAGGATGTTCACTGTGCTCTAGCCTCCTGAATCAAAAATCATTTCAGGTGACAGTGACAAAAACATGAAAACAAAGCAAAGAACGGCTTATTAAAATACAAAGCCTTTTTTCTTCCCAAAAGTAGTCCAAAAATAAGAGTAGTCGCTGCCTTGCAGCTTCTCTCGCTTCCACATCGCAAGTCCTTTGTTTAAATTTCTTATACACAATGGTCTCTGAGGTCTTTTTGACCAGTCAAGGCGGCACTGACATTTTTCCAGCGGTTGTCTTTGGGGCTGTAGCCTGGGGTCCGGTGGGGCGCTTTGAGGGGTGAGCTGGAGCTGTGCATGGTACAGATCACTCCCCCACTGGACTGCACTGCAGTCTTAGAGTACTTATAAACCGGCTGCTTTCCCGCCTCTGCTCCTCCACACTCCCCCTCGAGCTCAAGCTCGCCTTCCGTTTCCTCCTCCTCCTCTCCCTCATCACACGTCCGATAGGAGGGGCCCATGAGCTTTTTGCGCTCCTGCTCGGCGTCCCTGTTGCTCTCTTTCAGCTGCTGCTGCTGCTGCTGTGGACGTCCCACAACAAGCCGAAGTGGCTGCCACTGGTTGTTCACGCTGTCGGTGGTGGATGAGCGAGCGTTTCTCTCGCGCTCTTTTCTCCGTTTACGTGTCCACCAAACACATACAATGATGCAGAAGAGGCAGAGCGAGCCGAGGATCACGCACAGGAGAGGCACCAGGTAATCTGTTGACATCAAGATGTACAAGGAAGGAAATAAAGGACAGAGAAATCAGGAAAAGTAGTGAGAAGTGACAAAAGGAACTAAATAGGAACAACAACAAACCCTTGCTGGACACCTTTGTTAATTATTACTCACCCACTGAGGGGGTCATGACCTGTGTTTCCACTTTGACCTCGATGACCGCCAGCATTACAGTGCTGTTGTGCCGCTTGGACAAGGTGCCCACTATGGCGCTGGCTGCCTCCTGGATCAGACTGTGGTCTGGTAGATCCTCCGGCTGGAAAGACTGAGAACCGAACCGGACAGCAGGGATTTAATGAGACATAACAGCTGAGAGCAAGCATCAAGTTGTGACCACACATCTGAAAAATGTACAGGTTAATTTGTCATTCTTTAATACAGGGTTGAACCATGTGATAAAGGCTGTGAAACTTCACGCTAGTAGCTATACTTACACAATCATTTAAATGAAATAAAATAAACAATATAGCATCTTAATAAATAAATCACATCTTATTCACCCTAATGTGCTATATCTGAGATTCAATACAGCCCTTGTCCTTACCACTTCGCCATTAACCCTATATTTTGCATGTTCTCGTCTTGGGGTACACTGTTCCAATTCTCATTGGGACAGACGATTAGGGCAAAGTGTGTGAGGGCCACATGGCCCTCAAAATGGAGTATTTTTCAGAGAGGCACACTTCAAACCACGTGCTATGAAAATACAGTACATGGTTATAAGACTGCACAAGCAACAGAGGTAACACATGTACTTTCTTCATTAATTAAGATTTAAAAATTACGCTAACCTTTGTTTTATCTTACCTTAATGTAATTTCAAAGTATAATGCTGAGGGATATGGGTTAAAAAAACACAACAACAAAAAACAACAAAAAAAAAAAACGGTATTGTGCCTAAATAGCCAAACAGACAAAAACACAAAGGAGGAAAACACACACATGTAAGTGATATCAATCTTTTCATCTAACTATTGGCAAGAGGGAGCACAAGTACATTTAAAACATTTCCAGCTATTCCTTTAACTTTACTTAAGATTCTGCTGCCTATAATGGCGAAATTTGTCACTTTGACCCAATTTTTTTTTTAAATGCAACACCTTGTGTGAGCAGTTTTAGCCAAAAAGTAGCTCTGAAAAGAAGCTCTAGATGTCCCAACCAACTCAAAATGCGCCACCAAAGGAACCAGTGACCATCAACATTTTGCTTCTCAGCTGAAAGTAGGTTGTTTTAATACCACTGTACATAGAGCAGAGTGAACAGGAGAGTATAGTAGACAGCTTCCTCTGCCAAGAATGGGATATCATACAAACTTGGATCGTTTACTTACTATGGCCACCTCGACAGCATCCGGATTCGATTGAGAGAGGTCACACAGCAGGAGAAGGGCGTGATCTTTAGCCAAGCTTCGGGTGTCAGGAAGATACCTCAGCTCGTAGCAGATGTTCTCCACTGTTGTTCCCTGAATATGTGCACACACAGACTGATCAGCAACAATACAACGATACAAAAACCCACTGCTGGAAAATAAGTCGGAGACTGCAACAACAAAAATGTGTGAAGAGATGACTCACTGTTGGTACTTTGTCTCTGTTGAAAACAAGTGTGATGCGGCCACAGCTGTTGTCCAAATGCCTGGTGTTTGGCTGGCACTTGGTGGTTGCTTGTGGAGGTGATGGTCCAGCCATGGAGCAAACTCCCCACTGGTGGCAGGGTGGGGAGAAGCACGTGAGGTAGCTGTGCTCCAGACACTCCCGTCCACCCGGGCAGGACTGCTGTTTCTGGTCCTGGCCTGAAGACTGAAGGCGGCAGGGACGACGACCACACAGCACCTAATGGCACGGGGTCATAACTTCAGTAAATAACGTAAATACACAGTCTCACACTGCGTTGTCATTTATGGCGTATGTTTACATTTTAAAACATTTTGCTCCAGAAACGACAGTTAATGAACTGTTACTTCATGACTGATTAATTAACTGAGTTAACGTATTAGCTCTGATCTTATTTACGATCACAGCACAAACGGTTTTCAAGTTTAGAAGGGCTGCGTTACCTTTGTACACTCCACTTTGCCATTGATGCAATGGCAGCTGTTGCACT
>NC_056478.1:20278049-20343727 GCF_008729295.1 Plectropomus leopardus
ACCCCAAAACCCAACACACCAACAAAAAAAAAAAAAAAAAAAAAAAAAATTCAACAAAACACCCCCAACCAAACCACCCCAAATCCCCCCCTACCATACCCCAACCCACACCATAAAACCAAAACAACCACAAAAACAAAACCCAACAACCCACAAATGTTCAACAAAACCCCCCCCTTACATCCAAACCAAAATTTAACCCATGGAAAAAAATATTTGAACAAAACAAACCCCCATACCTCAAAACATTGCCAAATTATCCTTTGTAAATACAACAACTTCAACACCTCCAAAAAACCCAAAAAATCCAAAAAAAAAAAACATTCTGCATAAAAACTAAATGATGGCTGACCAAACAAAAAAAAACATTCCAACAATCCCTCACACAACCCACAAAAAATTCAAGTCACATTTATTTAACCCTCAATATCTTCCCAAAACAAATGCATTTTTGCCTAAATCACCACAATATATAACACTTCCATCACAAACCCAACCCAAACCCCCCCCCCACACACGTCAAAACCAATGCAAAACCAGTGAGGTGTGTTCATATCACATCGTAAGTGAAAAAAAACCATCCCCAGAAGCACTGACATATGACTAACATAAATGACCCACACACCCACCATCCCCCCATGACACCCAGCTGAAAAACCACCCACCCCATTCTTCCCAAACTGCAAGGCCACCAAAAACAAAAACACACAAACCCACCCCCACCACAAAAACACCCCCAACTAATAACAGTCATCAACTGCACACCCAACAAAAACCCCCCAATCCACTATGTTCACCCCCACCCCCTTTTGGAAGTAGAAAGTCACATTTTAGTCAAGCTTCCTAATCAAACAATCCCCCCCAATTGCTCCCCCCAAATTTGCATAACAAAAAAAAAACCCCCCATGATACATACCCCAAACCATCCCCATCAAATGATTGCAGTTAACAGCTAAATATCAACCATCACACCCTAAAGCCAAACCCAATCAAAAAACTTTTATACACACAATTGATCAAATGATAGTCAATATAAGTTGCTAATAGTGAAGAACCCACAAATTATTACCCCCAAGTTCAAAATGGTGTTTTAGTGTCTGTCAACCTTTCAGTTGTAAGGCCAACAACTAAAACCACCCCCCCCTGACCCACCCCCTACACGTATTTCTCAACATGAACCTCAGAGATAAACCTACTCTACACTACCTGCCCAACATCAAACAGCGTGCACAAACCTACACCTGCCTGCCAACCCCGACACTCACAAAAAACCCAGCATTTAGCAATTAAGAGCAATCATTTCCCTCAACACATGGAGACCAAAAACAGAGCTAAAAGCACAATATTGGTAATATTGGACTCGACATCTGTCAGGAGGTCAGAATCACCTTCAATGAACCCCCCCATATTAATCCATGTCTGCTAGATGTGTAAACACAACTGCTTGATAACAAATTTGCCACAACAATTCAATCCACCCCCCACAAGTCACCCCTACCACCCCCCCCATTTATATTTCAAATACTCTTTAGTGTAGTGTTAACAAAAAAAAAATCTAAATTGTTTTAACGGGTCACCTTATCCAAGTGACAAAAAAACCCCATATCCACCCCCTGTCTTCATAAGAATACACTTCAGTAAAAAAGTACTTTCTGTACTATTGATGTGAAAGCTTCAATAGTGATTGTGTGGTCGCAGAGACATTGGAGACATATTTTAACCATAGACAAATGGAACCGAAGCTGTGGCTAGATACCACAGCATTAGGTGGGTAAAGGTCAGTTTAGCTCTACTCAGCTTAATACCTCAATTTCAAATGTGTTGATGATGTTGATTCGTATCTAAACTTATTTGTATCTACACATCAAATAACCTCAAGATAAACTCTCATTCTGTAGCTGTTGCCATACGCACAAGAATAACAATCTTCTGAAACCCTGCCGTCCTTGCCCTTGCCCTCGTCTGTGTGGACTGAGGACGATGGATCGATCACCAGCCTCCTCGCCATCCTGCCATCACTCTCACTCCCACAACACCAATAGAACCTCATCTCCTGTTCTGGGCCGATCTGGTCTCCGCCAATGAGAGGCTGGCGTGATCGTCCTGGCCACATAAAGATGTGAATGTTTCATGAGTAATGTTATGATGCCGGGTGGAGCGGTGGTAGGGTGGGACATTTTTCCTCCTGGTTCCCATGGGTGCCCTGGCTGGCGCTAATAGGACTATCCCTTGTCGGAAAGGCCGTATCGACTTACACAGTTTTGTGAAAGTGATTGAGATGCAGAGGGAGAGGGGAGCGGAGATGATAATGTTTGCGAATGTATTAATATATGGATTACTGTAAATTCACTTTGAGAAGGGTTTGGTCCTGTAGTCCGAGCATCATCTGATCCTATAAAAGGATATTAACAACTATGATAACAGAGTATTGTTTTTGTGTCTGCTGAAATTTGTTTTGTCAGAATTTATTTTCAGTGCTTTCAGCTGTGTATGGATGTAGGTGGTAACCCATGGTTAGGATTGAGGCCCAGTCCCTGACTATTTGCAGCGATAGTATTGAATTTGTAGCATTTGTTGGTCTGTTTTCAACATGCAATTAAATGGTCGGACTGTCACACTATCAAACCTAAGGTTACAGTAGTCAGAAATCTACCTAAACTGTTTTCCATATTCTAATTAGCTATACTGATATCAATTATTTTGACTATACAGCCAAAGTTTTGTATACTTTTGTTCTAGAGCCGTTCTTTCATGGTTTAGGCAGGCTCCTTTGTTACATGACGGGAAATCTTAAGACTGATGGTCTCACAGTGAACAGTTAAAAGATCAGAATCAATGCAGCAGAGCCCAAAATACTGTCCTTTTCCTCCCACACATTGTTCTTCCTATAGTCAAAACCTGCCTACATTACCCACAATGTGACTCAACCAACAGTCAATAATGACATAAATTATCAAACAATCATGTGGTGTCAGAATAATCGGAGAAATGAGATCGCCACTGGGAAATTGAATGTGAACGCCCCCTTAAAGTGGTACACGAGGTGCCGCATTGCCATATGTGCAAAACATAGCAGGCAAAAGAAAATGTTCAGGTGAAGGTAATAACATTTTTATTTTTGCATGTGAAGTTTTTGCTCACATATAATTTATAATAGGCTGTAACCATTTTTTAACTGCATTGATCAGGTAAAGTAATATTTTAGTAGTTTTAGGGGAAGTATTGGTGCAGCACTTTTAATTCCTCTTTTATGTCTCATTAAACATTCAACAGTTCATTTGCAGGGCATTGCTGGGTACAAAGTAGACATGTGATGCCAACTTGCCACAGTCACACACACACTCACACACACACACACACACACACACTGATCCCAGACTGCATCAGTAAACTGACACCAGATTCCAAAAGTGGCTCCTTACAACAGCCAAGGACATCTCGGTACTCTGCATTTGTAAACACGTAGTACTACACTCAGCTCAAAATGGTCGAAAGCATTCACAAGCAGGGGGAACAGCCAAAATGTGGAGGACATGCTGGTTTCATTTATTTGACTGTTTAAAGTTGAGAAGACTGCAACGTGTCTTTCGTGCACACACCTTCTGTACACACAGGCAGACTGCGGCACACTGACGGACTGTGAGATGGTACTTTGTGCTCTGTGTCGCTGCTCTGTACATCTGTTGATGTGGGTCTTTGGGACCATATGACAGTGGAAGCAGCTGGGTGACAGGATTTTAGGCTAAGCCCTCCGTCGCTTTAAACACACACACACACACACATAGTCATGAACCAAACACAGCCCACCAAGCGGGCACGTGCTGGTGGGCAGCGGGCTGCAGCTGGCACTGTGGGCTGAGTGATGCAGGGAAACAAGCCACAGTGTTCTGACTGTGTCTGTGTGTGTGTTGGCTGGCGCTGCAGGTCTGCCTTGCCACTGCAGTAATCCTCACACGTACCCTCTGCACCAAGAGGTGGGGGGCAGGTGGGCACCAGTTTGGCAGAGGGGAGGGGGATGAGCAACTGAGAATC
This sequence comes from Plectropomus leopardus, assembly GCF_008729295.1. NCBI lineage: Eukaryota > Metazoa > Chordata > Actinopteri > Perciformes > Serranidae > Plectropomus > Plectropomus leopardus. Next base: position 20,282,082 of record NC_056478.1, read on the forward strand.
TTACAGTGCCATACCAGCTTTTCTTGAACAACTGTTCAGTGTGTGTGTGTGTGTGTGTGTGTGTGTGTGTGTGTGTGTGTGGCTAAATAAACAAATGCGTTGAGAGGAAACTTAAATGTTTTGTGTGGGTAAACTTGCCAGTTACACTAAGAGAAGTTACAGAATATGTCACAGTCTGCTTTCCAGATTGTCTTCGGTTCCATGCCTGACCTTCTAGCTCTCACTCTCGGACTGTTTTCCTGGTTTCGACTTGTCTCGCCTCTGACCACCTCTCCTCATCTCTGCCCTGATAAACAGCCTTTGGTCTCCGACCACGAGTTTTGTCTGTGCACTTCCTGGTTCTCATCTGCCTGTGGCTGTGCGGTGTTCTGCTTCAGCTCTGTCGAGAAAGATCGTCACTCTTCCGGCCGTCTTCAGAGCCTCCCGCCAACTGAATAATCTCCTCAGTGTGAGTGCCGCTGGTGTTTATTGTTCTGTTGGTACATGGATTACCCGCCTGTCCCAGTTGATCCCGCTGCCTGCTCCTACTGGATTCGTCTGCTCCGCTGCCTGCCTGCCCGACACCAAATCTGCTCCCTCCTTGACCACATGCCTTGCCTGCCCCTCTCTGGAGTCTGCACTTTTTCCACAAGCTCCGTGCTGTAAGTGTTTCTGCAACTTATCTAATACATTCACCTGCCAGTCCGCTCCACATTCACAATTTCCCCACTCGAACTCTAAACTATCACCTGTAAAAGTGAGCTCACCCCAGTCTCTGTATGAACTCTGCTCCACCTCAGACCTGATAACTGTCTCTACTTACCTGCAACCTGATTATACTCACGTTTGCTCCATTCAACCTGCCAAAAGATTAAATAAAGGTCGTTACCAACTACTCACCTGCTCTGTTGTGCTGCAGTTGCTTCCTACCACACCCCGTTACAGGATATGCAATAAATAATCAGTTACAATTGTCAAATATTAAACAAGAAATTAATATCTTTAATTTTAACTGCACTCGATGTGGAAAATGTACAGGTGACATCCTGTTTAATGGAAAATTGTGAAAATAACATTATTTATTAACCCTTTGAACCTGGATCAGCAACAGTTTTCTTGTGCTGCGTTCGACGCCTTTTAAACCTGAGCAAATTGGTTTGAAATCATGGGGAAAAGACACTAACTTGGCAAAAAGGGACACACAAATTGCAAGTAATGAGTAAAAAGTGAAAAATTTAAAATTTAAATTGAAGAAAAAAAAGCAGGTGGGGTTAGGTGGGGGTTACAAATACTGGGAAACATATCCTAAAACTATATTCATAATTATTTTAATAATATACTCTAAAATGTGTTACAGGACAAAAATATACTTCTATTTCTGGTTGTAATTCCTTCAGTGTTCATTAAAAAAAAGGTAAAACCCATGAAAAAAATCTGTGTTTCAGCATTGTATACAGGCTGCTTAGCTATTCACCTACTAAAGCATGCTCACATTTTTTCTCTTATAATCTAATGTTTGCTCACACATCAGAATCTGAAAGGGACATGTCAGCATTAACTGACTGGCCCTTTTTATTCTCTCTTTGCTGTAACAGAGTTTGCAGCTATGGAAGTCATTCAAAACACACATTGGATTTTGTCGGGCAGAAGGTAAAGTCAAAGGTCATAGGGAGGTGAACAAACTGTGAATCTGCATCTATTTCCATACCACAGCTAGGAGCACTTGTTGAGGTTGAAACACACATATGTATCTTGCACACATGCTTACATATTCTATGGTGACATGATGACATGTATGTGTACTAATCAGACATTTGGATATCTCTATAAGAATCTAGCCTTGAGCAGCTGGTGGGGGAAAACAAAGCATGACCTCATATATCCTGCACATATATAATGCACACACACACACACACACACACACACACACACACAAACACACACACACATTTACGCTATGGCCTGTGTTTACATAAACAGACAGATGGAAAAATAGTGTGCTCAACACTGTGCTTTTTTGAGATTTCATCGTGTTTCCTTCCTATGTTTCCCTCTGCATATTCCATGCATGTCTGTTTGTACACGCTCAAGTGACAGTGTGCAGCGCAACCCAACACCCTGTACAATGATATGCAAGGTCAATTTGCACCTCTCCCAGCATGAGTGACATCAGGGGGTGTAAAACACCCTCAGGAGCTACTCTGAAGCAGGTTACAGCATGTGCAGTACAACAAAATTAAAACCACTGAACATATACAAAGAGGTACATGGATACACCGTTTTCTGTTTTTTCAGACAATTGATAACTCAAAATTTGAGTTTGCTGGCACCAATATCTGTGTTTCTGTGTTCTACACTTAAGCATATACAGTGTATGATGTCCTTGAGAGTAGTATTAGTATAATTAGTATTATCTCAAGAATAAAAAATATTCTGAGTAAAGAACTTTGTACTCTCACAATTAAACAGTGTTAAAAAGTAAGTAAGAGAATTTACTCAGGTACTGCACTTAAGTGCAATTTTGAGGTACTTGTACTTGAGTATTTCCATTCAGTGCGTCCTATATACTTCTACTCCGCTACACTTTGAAAATGATTTTACACTGCTTCATTTATTTGGCAGCTTTTAGTTAATTTGCTGATCATTACGTAAATAAATAAAAATGCCCCACCTTTACCAGCTTCAATAGTAATGGTTAGTAATGTTGTATTTTTACCCTTTAAATATAATGCCATAGTTTTATTTATTCTGTTTAATGTGTATTGTTAATAAGCACCAAAGTAAATTACTACTACAAGTCTACTACTACTACTACAACTATTACTACTACTAGCCTATTACTACAAGTCTACTACCACTACTAGCTAATTCTGATCCAGTGCCTATTCTGAAATTGGCCGTTCTGCATAAGGAATACTGATAGAAATAATATGAAAATAAAATATATTTTTATTTAAAATAAGATATATTTTTATTTTCATGTTTTTTTTTGCTTTTTTTTTTTTTTTTTAACTTTTGATGCGTTGAACTCATGGTTTTGAAAGCAGGGCTTTATCATGTATCACAGTATTTGTGGTATTAAAGTGAAATACGCGTGTACTCCTCCACCACATCACGTGACCCCCGGCTGCTGCAGAAATGAAGCGCACCCTTTTTAAATATGGTGGCGTGTTGATGTTTAACCTGCGGAGCCCTGCCCACTCTGCAGGTGCACTACGATAATTATTAGAAGGTTTAGCTGTTATATAGCTGTAAAAAGTTGCTGCTAATTTTTATCTAACGTTATAATATTAATGTCGAACTAGCCTGCTAACAGTCTTATGAAGTATGACGGCTTTGTGGTGAAAATAATCGTGCTAATGCTAAACTAGCTAAATTTAGCTAGCTTAATTTGCTCCGTCTGTTTCTTCTCTTTGGATTTCTACCGAGATGCCGATGATCACAGCTCCACTCCGCCAGCTGTAAGTACACACTGCTTGTGCTAACATTAATGTTATAAGTCAGTGTTTTGGCTGTGTTCAGTCTTGTTTAAGGGCTTGGTGTTAGAAGTTATGTAAGCTAACCATGCTGCTGACTGTTGAGGTGTTTCTATGGTAGTGGCGCTCCTGTCTCAGCGACTCCTGACAGTACTTTTATTCCCTGTGGGCAGTATTGTTATAACCTTACTGCATTTCTTGTGAAATGATTTCACGTAGCAGCTGACGATATAGATGTGGTTTGGCATGCCCATTATGATGTTTTCAGGTGTTGATTTACAGTGTTTGGAAATATGTGTCCTGAGAAGCAGAAGTGTTTATTAGCTGTGCACAGTGGTGGGAGAAGTAGGTTACACTTAAACTTACCACCGTGTAAAATAAAATTACTGTTTCAAGGGAAAAATCCTGCAGTATTTTAACTGAATATGTATTTGATTTCAACTAACTGGAAACACCCAAGGAGAAAGCCCTTATGTGATAATATCAGTGTAATAATGTTAATGGGCATATATCTTAATATCCTCACAGCCCATTCAGAAACATACCTGTATATTGCGTAAGATGAAGCAGTTATAAGAATGCTCTTTAAATACAGGGTGTGCTGGGAAGTTGTTGCATCTTGTTTGATGATTGACGCATATGTAGGTGGACGCTGAGAGCATAAGTCATTGCAGTTTTGATTTAGACAGATGTTTAATATTTGATATATATTTGATGTCCCATGATGGCATCCTTTTCTCTTAGTGTCAGCTGTCTCATAAATGCAGAATTAATTCCATTACTGATCAATCTGCCAAATTTTGTCAATTAATAAATTAATCATTTCTTTCGTAGAATGTTAGAAATTGCGAAAAATGCCCAGAAAAGCTCCATAATCACCACTAAATGGACCATGTGGTGAGGTTGTTTTCTTAACGGATGTTTCCAAGGTCAAAAATGAACTTTGAACCTCAACTTTTAAACCAAGATGGATGAAAAGTCACTGACGTGCTCATGAAAATTTAACATCTATAATTTTTAATCAAAAATTTCCTCTGCTGATGAAGTACAAGTGAGTAAGTTGGCCTTGAGTGATGGTTTTGCTTTCATCCGTTCATCATAGTGTTAATGGTAGTGTGGGTTAGGTTTAATGAAATGGAAAAGTACAAATATTTTCTAAAGATAAGTGTCTACTTTACATTTAATCATTTTAGCCTCATTTTTATATTGCTACCACTCCTGTGTGACTCAGCCTTGACTCACCTGGTCCACAATGAGCGAGGACATAATGAAAGTAATATCACACATTCCTCGGTTGGTTTGGGCATGTCACGGAAATATGTTGCCTTGAGCCATGTCAAGTACAGGTGAGCCCAATATGTTTGAACAATAATGCTGGAGAGAAAGTGATTGAGCATATTTAACACACTGAAACTCTCTTCTGTTGCTTTGATTGCATCTCAAACATTTACATGAAAAGACATTTTTTCTACCTTTTTGTTCGCATGTTACAGGATAGAAGACACAGTGCGAATTAAATATACTGCAGGGTTCCTGCAGATCCCCAAAAAGTCTTAAATAGCATTGAATTCATGTATCTAAAAATAAGGCCGTAATTGGTATTAAATTGACTTAAATTAGACTTTTAAAGGTCTTAAAAATCATGCTCAGACATGGGAAGTAGGATTTTATAAATCTTTTTTTTTTCTGATGTCGCATTGTAAAATCTCAAAATAATTGGTAACATCTTTTTTTTTTGTTAAATAATTTAATAAATTCCTTTTCTTAAACTCATTATGATGGGAATCCGAGCGGTGGAATTTGGCATCAGACTGAGAAACAAAAAACTGTACAGAAAACCCAGATATTTCCCACTTGTGTTGGTAAACCAAAGAAATACCTCTATGATAATATTTTATGTTCATTATCTTCTATGTGTTCCACTCTAAAAGGTTTTTTTTTTTTTTTTTTAACATTTGACATATATAATATATTTCATGTTTTATGCTATAATAAACATTTGGGCAAAATAAAATTGTCCTTAAATCTTGATGAGAAATCGGACTTAAACTTAATTCCGTATGGCTTAAAAAGTCTTTAATCTACCTTGCCTTAAGCTATTGGAAGTCTGATACTGACAACACTCTTAGTAATTTAAAATTTCCTGATCTGAGAGCAAGGCAGTTACTAACTGTGGAGGTCAGACCCTATATTTCTCCTCTGTGTTGATGGAAAATGGTGAAAGTGACACTCTCCAGAAGAAAAAAATCAATTAATCAGAGACCCATTCAATACTTTAATCAATTCTCTCAACTTGACACTTGACAGATGCGACCTTAGGTATCTGACCAGGGGTCAACTCCATCTGTACTCAATCAATCCATTCAATTACAATGCCTGAATGAAAGCATAATTGAATGTTAAAGGGGGAATCCCACCTAAAGATGATTGATTGCATTCTTTAAGACCTGTAGTCCCTTTCATCCATTAAAACTCTGTGGGATTATTACGGATCCAAGTTGCATTTGGTTGCAGCTATTGTTCTTCATTTATGTAATCAAAGAGGCATGGATCTTTAAAATTTTGGACTTTTCTTTTAAATGTATTAGTCTAAATTTGTGTTGAATCATATTGTGAAGAAAATCCCTCAATCGAGGTTGTGTGAGGTCATGCTGGAAATTGCCGTTGGCATTGAGTGATATGCGGGCACAGCTGGGAATAGCAAGTGTATGGATGTGTTACTTGGCAAGGTGCCCGATGTGACGGCTGACTTAATAAGGAAGGCCTTTTATCCTGCAGAGGAACATGTGGCCGATGCTGCTGCAGCCTTTCTAACAGACAGACGGTTTCCCTGCTGCTGGGACCAGGGGGGAGGGGAAATGTGACCCTCTGTTGCCCCTCCACCTTCCTCTTCTTTTAGTTCATTACGTCAGTTTTACTTAATACATACTTAACATATTGTTCTCAGGGAGGTAGTGGAGGTAAAACCCATCTAACTACCTTCTTATTTGTCTAATTTAAGTTTTCTGTCACTCACGTGTTTGCTGTAGACAGGCAAAGTTCAGTCTTATGTCACGGCAGTATCAGTAAAAATGACAGTTTTATCCCCAACATGTATTATAATACTCCAGTAACACTGAAACAAGGTCACTACAATTTATTACAGCAGGCATTTGGGAAATTGGAACTTGTAAAACTGGTCAAACCTCAAGACAGTCAACCAAACATGCATCCTTGAAATCCAACCAATAGTCCGAGAGCCAAATTGTTGATCGCTGAGGCGTGTCAAACGACAATTGATTCAGCAGAAATGGGTGGAAACCACTGAATAAAATAGGTGATCTTTGAAGACAAATCTTTTGTCCTCCGACGACCAGTCCAGAAAAGGGATGCATGCAATTAGTCGAATAGTCAATAAAACGTTGTAACCCTCACTAGCTGTCACCAGAAATATTAGTCGGTTGAACTTTTTATTAAAATTAGTATTATTTTATGTGTTTGTTACCCAATAAAAATGCTGTTTTAATCCATTTTCTAAAGAGCCATTTTCAGCTAGTTATGGGCGCTGAAAGAGACGGTGAAAGAGAAATGACCGTCATGGCTGTTCTAGTGTTAAAATTATGTAAAAGTCGTCTTTTCATTAATAGCTGCCTAATAACACTGCAACTGAATCCTCCTCGTCTGCTGCTCTCTGCTGCTCCTCTCTGCAGTCGGACCCTTCGGTTTCTTGAGGCTGAGCAGCAATATTAACAGACCGATTACAATTATTATTTTTATTTATCAGGACAACGCTTGACCGACGCTCTTCAGACAGGAGGAAATTTCTCTGAGGAAAATTAAAGTTTATTGGAGTGTAGGAAATGGTTAAGTTTATTTCATTCCTCTGCTTCCAGTCTGTGATGCGGACATACTCAGGCACAGCAGTGCGCTATTGCACAACTGCAGTCATTGCATTTTAAAAAAACAGATGAAGATGTGGAATGATTATATTGCTATAGTTTCGCCGACACTGACCATTTTAAGTGTTGGCGGCCTGGAAATCGGTGGTGACGGCCACCACCAAAATTTAAGAAACCTGTCCACGAGCAAGTGTTTTTCTTCTCCTTTGACCCCTTCATTATAGGCCGAACCCTCATCTGTAACCTAATTTATTTCTAATGCACATCCTTATTATCACTCATAAGCCACTCATATGGAGAGGACAAACAAAATGTACTTGTGCAGGAGATTTTCAGGCATCTTTCTATTATTATGAGCACTACTCACACACAAACATCCACCAGAGTCAAGTGAGTTATCCACTCACCCGCGGCTCCCCCTTCCACCCCCGTCTGTCTGACTGAGTTCCTCTTCCCATCTACCCAGAGAGCCCAGCCACTGGAGATACCGAGAGAAGAAAAACATACTTTGTTTTTTACGACATTAAAGGCAGGCAGCCTTGTCACAGCGTGGCTGTGTGTGCTACCTTGTTTGATAGAGAAATTGGATCTAGACTTTAGAGGGGAATGTAATGCAGTTAAAGGCATCATGAAAAGCCAGCTGTAACAGGATTTCATCCTCTGTGGAGCTCCTGCTGACTGCTGCCGTGAGGCAAGTCATTAGGGAAAATCCATCTGCGTGTGTTTGTGTCCACGTTTGTCTGCCTCCATGCTGAGACTGTATGTAGGAGGTTATACATTCGCTAGAGCGTGATTTGGTGAATCTGTCAGTATCAGAAGAAAATGTTTAGTCATACTGCAGAGGAAACTGAAGTTACAGTGCCCTAAAGAAAGGAGATAGATAGATACTGTAGATAGATAGATAGATAGATGGATATGAACTGGTAGATGGATGCTGTATGGTAGATACATCTATAATGTCTGTCTTAGAGTAAACATATATATCAACCATTATTAATATATTGGTTGCTAAAAGGGCTGGGCCATATGGCTTTGAAATAATAACTTGATGTTTCAAGGCTGTATCACAATACACTATATATATATATAGTGTATTGTGATACAGTATATATCAACCATTATGATTATATTGGTTGCTAAGAGGGCTGGGCCAGATGGCTCTGAAATAATAACTTGATGTTTCAAGGCTGTATCAAAATACACTTAATGTTAACTAACATACAAAATTATTGAATTAACTGCAATAACAATAAAGTTAAAGTAGCTACTGTCATATAAGTTGTTATATTGTATTACTATTGTAATAACCTTTAATAAAATACGGTTATAACAAAGTCAAATAAAGTACTTTTATAATGAAATTTAAAAAGCATTGTTATAATTAAATAAGTCAAAGCGGGACCAATGGTGCTTTTATTTTGGAGGACCTGGCTCGTCTCAGGCCAGAAGTGTTGATGTTTTTGCTGTGGACTTTAAGCTTCTGGTCAGCAGTTGGATGTTAGCAGACAGTTAAACTGGGGGTGCTCTCCTCAGCTGTCTCAGGAAGTGCGGCCGCTGGTGGGCTTTCTTGTTGAGAGCGGATGTGTGCTGGGACCAGGTCAGGTCTTTGGTGATGTGCACCCCCAGGAACTTGGTGCTCGTGAGGATCTTTACAGCAGTGTCATCTATGTAGAGCTCCTTCTTTTTCCTCTCCTTCTCCAGCCTCTTTTCTTCCTTCTTCCTTGCCTTCTCCGCCTCCTTTTTCATCTTCGCCTTCTCCTTGTCAGTCTTTTTGGCGAGCTCTTGGAGGTCAGTGTTGTCCTTTGTCAGGACCTTGATTTCGTCCTCCATGTGGTGAAGTTTTGCTGCTCTCCTCCTTTGCAGCCAGCTCATGCTTCATCTGATCCTTCTGTTGCAGCTCGGCCTTACCCTCCAAAAGTTCTGCTTCACGAGCCTTTTTTTCACTTGTTAACTGGCTGATCACATTGTCCTTTTCCAAGACAGCCTTGCTCAACTTTCTGATAGAGTCTTCTTGCAGGGTTTTGCGCTTGGCATCTAGCTCTGAGGCAAGTTTGATGTTATTAGCCTCCTTCTCCCAGGTCTCTTTGAGCCTCCTTTTCTCCTCTCTCCAGAGTGCAGTGACCTGGTTGAGCTCTGCAGTCCAGTGGAATTTAATTGACAAGGTCTCGTTCTGGGCTTCACTCAGACTTAGCTGAAGTGATAGGATCAGTTCATCTTTTTCCCTGGCTGTGGCTTTCTTTTCAGACTGAGCCTGTTTCCTGATGGCTCTCTCTGACTGTAGAGCCTTCAAGAGTTTCTTTTTTTTCTTCTCCTGCAGTGGAAATCTGCTCCTTCAGGACAGTGTTTTCTGAGGCCAGCTTTAAGTTGTGCTCTTCAGAGTCCTGGAGAGCTTTTCTCAGGTCCTGCACCTCTTGAGCTGGGGTGTCCTGGCTCTGCATCATGGTGAGGAAAAACAGTGCTATCCTGACTTTGGATACACAAAAAAGAGCTCTGTAAAGCTGCTTTTTGATGCAGTCTCTCAGAAGAGTCTGGCTAAGTTCAGCCGTACATTTTGGTCTTAAAGTAGTTGTGTTTTTCACAAGTTCCGGCTGAACTAGATCAATGTAGTGATAAAAAAAGGTGTGTCTGGGTGAGAAAATCTGAAATCTCGTCTCCTCAGTGAATGATTATTGCCTTGAATAAAGAAATTAGAGTAGAGACGACACAGTGTCATGACGGTCCGACACTAGAATGAAATGTCACATTGTGTGATGATGTCACACTGCATGGTCACATGACTTTTCCAACATATGGTCACATGACTTCTTCACCTGGTCACATGACTTTTCTAGACTGAAACACTGCAAAATCAAGTGCCCCAGTAACGAGTCCCAAAACCCGGGAACAAGTTAGTATTTCAGCACCTCCATTTCCTTTTCTCAGAGTCAATGGGTTTTTTAAAAATAGGATTTTGGTTAGAAGCCTCAAATAAGGTCTTTGTTTAACACAAGCTTAAGACAATTTTATATTTTGTTCCATCACATAAAGTGCTTTAGTAAATACCTCACTCATGAACTTTGAAGCTTTTACGTGTCTTTAAACAGAAGGTTACTAATAAGTGGCTAAATGAGACTACAGAACGTCATCATGCCGCACCGCGCTGCACAAAACTTTACAGCCTTGTTGCCGTGGGGACATTAAATCATGTGACTGTGGTATAGTTGGTTTATAGCCTAACATTAGCTTTTTACTTCTGGCGATTGCATTTAGACTTCAAAAATCAGAAAAGTGTATTTACCACAGAGCTTAGTTTTTCTTCAATGATCCAAAATCCAACGGAAAAATCCAATAGGCCTTTTAATGAGGGAACCAGGGCACTCTGCAAAGATGCACAAACCAGATCTGCATACAGCCCAACGTGGCCTACGATATGAAGTTCAGTCAAGGCAAGGCAAGGCAGCTTTATTTGTATAGCACATTTCATACACAGGGCAATTCAAAGTGCTTTATAGAGTAATAAAATAAAAAAACAGAATGAGTTGAAATCAATTACTAAATGATAAAAAAATGTTCTTTTTAACAATGTAACAGTATTAAAAATTGTACTTCCTCTATTCAAATCCAAACATTTTTTATTAAAACACAACATGGATATATTTTTCAGTAAAGGCTTGGTCCAAAAGCAGACGGCCCTTGATCAGTTTCTCATGTTAGTCCCATGTGAGAGAATGGGTTTTAAGATTATCATAAATAATTCATGATGAGGGCTTATTGTAAGGTGTTTGACAAATAAGATTATAATTCTCACCGTTCTGATCACTTCTTGTCTTGTCAGGATTGAGGAACCTGTTTAACCCTGTGTGTCAGCCCTTTGATAGTCTGGCAGCCTGTCCAGGGTGTATCCCGCCTCTTGCACAAAATCATCAGGGATTTGTTCAGCCCCCCCATGACTGTTAAGAGGATAAGCGATTACAGAAAATGGATCGATCGAGGAACCTTGACTGTGAGGTATTTAATTCATGGTATTGAGTTAAAATTCCCATATAGTTATTAAAAAAAAAACAAAAAACTTTAGTTTTTGGGCTTTTACTGCCTCTATTGTTAGGACGGCTATAATGTGAAAAGGGGAGATGATGGGGGGATGACACGCAGCATTGGACAGGGGGTAAGAATCGAACTGGCAGCTGACAAGGACACAGCTTTTTTTACATGTGGTGTTTGCTCTACCTGGTGTGCTACATTAAATTACATCGTTATATTACAGTAATATTGATGTTAAAATTATTATCTGGACAATGACAATTTGAAGATATCAACTTGGGGTCTGCAATGAGCATTTTTCACTGTTTTCTGGCATTTCATTGACAAAAGTACTCATTGATTATTTGAGAAAATGCTCTGCAGATTAATCAACAATGGAAATAACCCTTAGTTGCAGCCTGAAATACAATCTCAAATAGTTCCAGAGATCAAAGGTCAATGGATGGATGTGATATGATATGGTCGATCAAAGGAAACATACTCTAGATATACTCTTGGATGATAGAGGGAAAGTGTACCTTTGGTCTTCGGTACAGAAATTTGTGTTTTACTACCCATCGCCCTTTGTTTTTAAGCCAGAAGCTATGACTGAAACAGGTTTTGCTGCATGCAAGAGTGTGTTTTTGTTTTCCAAGGTGACTGTACATATGCGTGTTCGGCACAGAACAATTTTAATAGCTTCGCACCAAGGTCGGCTCCTTCGCTGTGCTATGTGTGGAATGAGCGAAGGCCTTCGCTTGCAGTGCCTTCAGTTGACTCCAGAGAGTCGCGCTCATTGTGTGGAAGCCCGGGGGGAACAAAGACATTTCCACTGGAGGAACTTTGGGTTCCTGTCGATAAGGAGAGCAGCACTGTGAGCACGGCCCGTGTTTATATGCTTGTGTACAGTGGGGATTGACAGAGCAGCAGAGGCTTGCACTTTCCAGACAACAAGTGGTGGCTGTATAAATAGTCACCCTTGGAGAAAACATCAAAGGGAGAAATTCCTCCCAATGATCACGATAGTCCCAGCCTGAATGAAGTGTGTGTGTTTACATGGTTTAGACTGAGGCACATTTTCAAACAAAACCTGAACTCAAACCTGATTTTCATACCATTTAGAACAAGCCAACTCTCAGAAATATCAATGCGATATCAGAGAGATGAATCAAATTGTTGTTTTTTTAAGATAACAATGCTGAGGTAGGCAGAAATCTGGAAAAGGCAAAAAAAAAAACCCCAAAAAACTGCCAGAATGTGAATATACAGCATCCTTCTGTATCTCCCCCAACTCTGTCTTAAGCCCCTCCCACCAGACAACCATGGGCATGTGCAAGAGCATCATACCCAGTGTTTCCCATGCATTGATTTATTTAATCTTATGTTTTTGTGGAGTTGAGTGCAGCTCAGTCACTCAGCTCCTCTTCTGCCTGCTCTCTCACGGCTGTTTATTCAGGCTGGGTCAAAATAACCGATTCATCTTATGCAAATCGCTCTTCATTTGAAAAAAAGTTATATCGATTCATAAAATTTGAGATTGATCTTTTAATATGTGCTTTTACCCATGCATCTTAATCCTGTTCTGCATTTATTATTTTAAACAATGCCTTGTACAGTTTGCAGGGTCAGATCTTTGAAAATCTCTTTCACATTTAAGCAAAACTGCAGATATGCACCTAATCAAGTTAATACCGGCTCAAACCTCCTATGTGTTTTTTTTTTTTCTTTTGTATGCTATTTCGGGTGAAATGCTACAGCATGTGTAAACAATTGAAACTGGGCCATCTTAAGTATCCCACAACAGCCTAACAAGAGGCTGAACTGGATATGGAAGCATTTTGGCTTCAATGAGGTTGAAGGAAAAAGGGCACCTAAAAAGTTTAAAAGCAGTCAAACACGGAGAAAAACAAGTCATGTATAGAAACTGAAAAATTTCCTTGCATCTATGTGCATCGAAAATCGTTTTATAATTGCACGACAGCCCTCTGACTTGTAATTGAATCTTGAGGTGCTGTGAGACTCCCACCCCAACATATATAAGAACGTTATTTTTTGGTTGAACAAATCAAAGGATCCATATTCAACAACTGCCCAAATCTGAGAACCCCTTTAATAACTGACATTTCCGCTGCCTCTCGTGTTTGCTGTTGTCAGCATGTGACTGCTTTTGCTCCTGATCTCATCTCTTGAGACCACGGTGTTGTATCCGAGCTCTGACATGACATTCACACGCTGTCTGCTGCCTTTCCTGTCCACTTATCAGCAGCTAATTGCCAGTAATGTTCAGAAGCTGAAGTTGCATCTGAACGGTTCATTCACTTATTTCGCTGCTGAGACACAAGCTTTCATGTCCCATATTCCCACGGTTGTCGGGACTTTCCAAACTCTGCACACAGTTAGGGACGGGACACTTTCAGCTATGCTACATTAGCATTAGCAACAAAGCCTGAAAATTATCGCATTTTTTAGTTCAGTGTTTCAGTGATTTTTTTTTCACACACATGGATGAAACCAACTTTGTGTTGCCTCTGACTCTTATGCATTTGAGCTAAAGGTTTTTGCAGGACTCATTATTCAAGGCACAAGGTAGAAATATTTGTCATTTTTTTAAATGTAGTTTAAGAAAAACATGAAATGAAATTTGAACCTAAATCCTGCTACATCTTTTTGGCGTCGAAGATGCTGTGATGACATTTATGTTTCTCCTGTCAGGTAAATGCAGGAGTTTAAAGTAACTTCTGGCTCAAACATCTGTATGAATAAGCCATAAATGTCAAATCTGTCAAATCACTATTTTACATTTTAGTCATTCACTCATCTGACAAAAAAAAAAAAAAACACTCACAGAGCCACACCTCAGTAGGATCAAGATATTTAACTGTATTATTTTTTGGTATTTTACTGTGTATATGGCCATCCAAAACCAAAAACAGGTTTCGCTCTAACCTGGTGTGAACTTAACCTCAAACATAAATCATAGACGCAGGGCTTAAAGTTCAACGATGTCTTTACATGGCAAAATGTGGTCCTGAAATCACCGATTGTGGCAGGAGCTACCATAGAAGACGTTTTCAGTACTTTGGCAGGTGTGTGTATGTATCTGTCTGTCTGTCTGTCTGTCTGTGGCCAGACTTCTGTCAGTGCTGTAGCATTGCAGCCGTGAAAGATGCTGTCATGAAACTTTGCAGGTGTGTAGAATGAAAACCTTGTTTGAAGATGGGTGTGGTGTGGGCTGAGCATGGACGGCAGAAATAATTAGGAAGTAGGGAAGCCAGTGGTCCACCCCACTTTACGCCCCTGGTGGACACTGGCTTATGCCGTGGATCTCTGTATCATGGCTGGAGTGACCCCATCACAAGATGGCCTCTTGATTTTTAAAATTTTTTATTTATACAACAGCATAAAAGGAGAGGTGGAGAAGCTGTAGGCTAATACAGTGGATCCTCCGCTCAACCTGAGAAAGCTAAATTAATAAACATAACACAATTTAGCAAAAATGCAAAGAACATGACAAAAACTAAGACATAATTTGCATTTAATCCAGATTAAAGAGTGATGAGCATTTGTTTTGTTATTTGGTTCATGCAATAAAGCTCAAAAAGCAGGAGTCTGAATGGAAATTAACTGAGCTTCAGTGACACCAAACCCACATCTGACACCTGATAAGGAGCATGAGTGCGGCATGGACACCAGCAGGCACGGAGCCAAAGATACTTTAACGGCAGCACACTGGCGTTGAGAGGCTGAGAGTGCTGAGAGGTGAGAGGCATGTGTGGAAAGGGGAAAGGCTGATGTCTTCACATTAGGCCTATCAGAGGTTTCCAGTGCGTGTCAAGCATCCATGAGTGTGCGAGTGTGTTCAAATTCATAAATAGTGTAAATTGACGGCCATTGAAGTCTTTCTGTTGCCTGGTTTCTTAAAGGTTCTGTATGTGACATTAAAAGCATTAATGCAGCAGTAAATACTTACTTGCAATGTAAAGATATATAGTTGAGTGATGGTATCCTGAGCAGTGAAGTCATACTCCCCCTGTGTGTGTGTGTGTGTGTGTGTGTGTGTGTGTGTGTGTGTGTGTGTGTGTGTGTGTGTGTGTGTGTGTGTGTGTGTGTGTGTGTGTGTTTTGTAGTCTGAGCTTGTCCGTGGTTTGTTGCGGTACACCGGACTTATGCATTTAGTGCATGTGTGCACCCCACTTGCTAGCTCATTGTGCCACATTGCACTTTGCTCATATAGCAGTCAGTCACTGCTGTTGGTGCCATAGTGGAAGCGTAGCATCCAACCTCATAAACATTGTTAGCTCTGTCAGCACTGTTGCTGTTGTTTAGCGTTGCCAGCTCCAGGGCTGCACCAATCGACTATTTTTTTCTTGACAAATCTAACGACTTATGACATTAATCATGATAAGTATTATCATAATAGACCCTATTTGTCAGATGCCTGATGCAAGAAAATTACTTGATCTGAAACTCTAGATTGCTGTGAAACATGAATTTAATCACTTTACAGTATATCACAGCAACTGTATCCCTGAATGGGGAATCAGTAAATCAGTACTAAATCTAAAATGCTCATCACTGGAGTAAAATACAGTTTAGATAATCACTAGCAAATGCATCAGTGTGGGGCAAGGAAAATAACTGACTGTACAGACTGTAGCAGTAACCACATAGTCCTACAGCGGTCTGTAACGTTAGTTGAAACCGTTTACTCAATGGTGCGCGGCCGTTAAAGTAAACGGAAAATATAAAACAGCTCAATAACAACATTAGGTGACACATTGAATACCTTTCGCAGCGGTGCAGGAAGTTCTGGTGACTGCTGCAAACAGAAACACATTCCACATATTTATAATCCCAATATATCGTGTGTGGGGACAAACTGTTAACAGCAGCTGTACTCCTGTGGCGTTGTTTGAGCTGCAGCAGTGGGCTGCATCTGGTGGAATCCATGCTATGACCGGATGAAGCAACTATTTTTGTGATGCGCCGACGCAAGCTTTGCAAAGCGCCGTTTAGCAAAGTAGCGTTTTACTGTAATTAGGAATGCACACTTTTTTTTTTTTTTTTTGCTAATATTTAACATGCCAATATATAACAACTCAATTGGCTGATAACCAATACCGACACTGATGTATTCTCTCTTCTGTTGTGGAATTAACATCATATTATGCATACTCTTATCGTGAAGGCCCACCAGCAGATTGAGACATAACATACAATTCTTTTCAGTGCATGTAATATTCATTCAATGTGCAAAATAAGAAAAATACTTCAACTTAAGGTACATCTTCCCTTTTGTCAATGAAAAAAATTTAAATATATTGGTTTGTGATATTGGCACATATCATCATGTTGGCCGATTCCAATATTATTTTGCTAACACCACTGATTGTCCCCCAGCCAACCAGCTCAGCCACCTCCGTGTTGAGAACCGTCTCCAGACAACTTCTGAATTTTGCTTACAGCCCCTTTAACGCTTTTACTTAATATTATTATCGGATGCTAATAAGCTTACTTAAAAAGAAGACATTCTACAGTGTATGTGTGTACATATAAACACAGATTGAGGTAAAATTTACACCAAGACTAATACTTTGTACTGAGAACACGGTTGTATCCTCAATAAATCCTGTGCTGATGGTTTTATAGTGTTACCAATACTCCTTCCTTCAGTGGCTGTTTTGACCCCGGCGTATTGATTTTCTCCACAGAAGGAGTCAATGCAGAGATGAGCACTACTGCTGCAGCAAAGAGGGTCAGTAAGTTTACAGCCAAAGGAGGGAGGGAAGGATGTACACACACACACACACACACACACACACACACACACACACACACACACACACACACACACACACACACACACACACACACACACGCGCGCACAGAGGAAAAAATAAAGAGGAGGCAAGTTGGATGGAGAGCTGGTTTATTTTTAAACAGTGGCCTGGGATAACATTGTAAATTGTGATAATATCTGTGATTTGCGATTTTGCAGTGAAGAAATGAATGTTGCGTGTAATCGTAATCTATGTGTTCACTTTGTTATAGCTCAACAAATGCAAAACATTTAATTAACGAGGCGTCTCAGCGACTGAATTCTCTTGTGCAGATGGTAAAATTGCCCATTCACAAGGGATTAGTTATTGGTATTTAAAGGAAAACGACCATGTAAACTAAAAGAAGAGAAGAAGTCATCTTTACCATAACCTGAGTTTTCTTGGCCTCTTGAAGTAGTGCCCATCTGTCACCAGAAAATACCATGGTCCGTGATACAAAACAAGCATTTTATTCAGTCAAACAAAAAAGTCTTGATCATATTAAAGAGATATCTGTCAATAAGGACCTTGCAAAGGTATAATGGTCAAATCATTTGAATGAAGCAGGTAGAAATAATCGTGTAGTTTGAGTGCACGTTCTGTATTTTTGGTCTCACATCCCCTTCTTGGATAACTTTCAGCGGTGGCCTGCCATCAGTTAACATGTACAAGGTACAAGGTAGATTTATTGTCATTTTTCTTAAACGGGGTTTAAGAAGAAATGAAATTACAGATAAATCCTGTTCCATCTTTTTGGCGTTGAAGGAGGAGTTGAGGAGTCTCACAGCCTGGGGAAAGAAGCTGCTCCGTAGTCATGTGGTTCTGCAGCAGATACAGATCCTGTATGGCAGCAGGGTGAACAGACTGTGGCTGCTGTCTTTCAGTATATTTTGGGCTCTGTGCAGACACCTCACTTCACCGAGGTCACTGATGCTCCGTATGAGAACCAGTGATGTTCTGGGCAGTTTCAATCGGCCGCTGTAGAGCCTTCCTGTCCTGGGCCGTGCACGAACCATGCCAGTTTGTGATGTTTCCAGTCAGTATGCTTTCTATTGCTCTTCTGTACAAGTTAAACAGGATCTTGCTCTGGAATTTAGTCTTCCTAAGTTTCTGTAGGAAGTAGAGCCTTTTCTGTGCTTTTTTAACCTGGGTGCTGATGTGTGATGACTAAGATAATTTCTCAGTGATGGTACTTCCATCAGGAACCTATAGCTGTTCACCTGCTCCACCTCAGCTCCTCCTCAGCTCCACTGATGTAGACAGGGGTGTGTGTCTTTGCCTTCTTCTTTCTAAAATCAATAATCAGCTCCTTGGTTTTGCTGACGTTGAGCAGTAGGTTGTTCTCTGAGCACCACTCTGCAAGATTGTTGACTTCCTCCCGGTATGAACTCTCATCGTTGTTTGTAATACGACCGTTGATAGTGGTGTCATCCGCGTACTTCACGATAGAGTTCTCCTGATATCTGGGAGTGCAGACATGGGTGTAGAGTGTGAACAGGAGGGGGCTGAGCACACAGCCCTGGGGATTTATTCATGTTTTCTTCTCCAATCTTTGTTGCAAAGCTACCAGACCTATTACATAGAAACATTAGAGCTGCTATAACTTAAAAAATGTAAATCGTCCTCCTGCGCTCTGATATATTATATGTATATTGGATATTTGACTGTCAACTGTAGTTTGATGCTAGAAGGCTGTTTTTACATTCATCAGCTGAGGGGTGAAAGCTGCTCAACTTAAATCCCAGTTTAATTTACCAGATAATTTTGTGACCAGTTTTTAAGTCAATTGTTGTCCATTGCAAGTTTGACTGACACTTGAAAGTTTGAAATCTCCAGTGCACATACACTGCCTCTTTGGTGAAGTAGGAGACATCATGTCTAAAAAATGTGGCTAATTTTTTAAAGGGAAAAGTTGTGTGGTTATATTAAAGTTTTTTAACAAGCTGATTGAATTTTTGGAAAGACGATATGACTCTAAAGATTTCTGGAAGGAAACTTTAGGCGAACAGGTTTTGAAGTTTGTTTAGGGCAGGTGAGAGCAGACGGGTCAGTGCCACTAATGTTAATCATCAGACAGTGGAGGAGACATAACACTACTGTGAGGAAAGAGAGAACTGTCAACATACAGCCATGCTTCTGATGGACGTGTGTGTGTGTGTGTGTGTGTGTGTGTGTGTGTGTGTGTGTATGTGTGTGTGTGTTTGCGTGTATATGTGCGTGTGTGAGAAATTTCATCTACAGTACATGGCTTGTTCTAGCACATGTTGCAACCACACATGCTTATACTGACCTCTACTGTTTATAAATGTTCCATACAGCTTTCCTCTACACATCATTTTCATTTTCATAAGCTTGAGTTGTTTTGGTTCAACAGAGACTTCGTTAAACTGCTCTTAGCTCAGTAGTATATTAATTTTTTTTTTTTTGTATTTTTACAGTATATTATGTCCACTTTCTTGAATACTTTATGTTCCCCTTCATGTTTCCATCTTAGCAAATTAAGAAAATTCACTCGAGTACTGGATTTTACTTAACTATTCCCCTTTCTTGCCACCTAATACTTTATTTTATATGTTAGTGAAAAATATTTTTAAATTTTTTTTTCAATACATTGATGTAAAAACTGTAGTTACTAGTTAATTTACAGATTATGTTAAAATGACGTCACACTGCAGATCACACAGTCCAACTGCATATAAAGTATCTAGCTACATTTCAGCATTAAAATGCTGTTTACATGCTTTTGCACCAGGAGCCATAATGATCCAATAATGTTCTTTTGGATAATTAGATAATTCTGACAGAGGGCCATTCTGTAATAATAATAATGAGTAATTTTATTTGTGATACTTTAACTTTAAGAGCTGACTTTGTCATTTGGAGGTGGAGGAGACAGTGGATGGCATGTCACCTAGAAGTGAGATGCCTGTCAAGCTGCAGACCACTGTTCGAGTGTAACGAACAACAGCACCGGTTGTGTTTGCATCAGGTTTTTAGGCTCTAAAATGGGTGTTTTGTAGCGACTCATCGGTGTGTTTCATTCGGCTTTTAAGGCTCCAAATTGGGTGTTTGCAGCCCTCTGTCGGTGTGTTTGCATCGGCTTTTTAGGCTCCATATTAACATGGTTGACATGTTCACCACAACTTTGTTGAAATGTAAAGTTTTAACTCATCCACTACATAATAATGTGTAAAGGTAGCGTGTTTGTGGTTTGCAGAAATGTACACTACCAACATTTTTTTTGATGATTGGGCTGTTCATACAATGGTGTTTGAAAACGAACATTTACTCAGTTTATATAAAACTAATATGCCTTAGACAGTATTCTACCAAAAACATAAACATAGAAAGGCAGTCATACTGCATGTTTACACCATTGGTTTTGTATGTGTGTATGTTTGTGTCTGCAGAGTTGCTTAATCATTACCAGTGTCCCCATGCAAAAGCACAACAAACCACCTAATTAATGGAGCGTTCAACATTCCTTGCTTTTATACTGAGACACAAAGGAAGCCTTTTCGTGGCTCAGCAATAAATCAGTAGCTGCAGTCAGTCAGTGACACTTCAACACAATGTAACAGTGATGTTTCTGTAGTGGTCACAGCCACGGTGGCGACGCAACAATCACACATTTCTGACCTTCTTAGTGGGCTGCTTTTACGTATTGTTGCACTAAGCATGGATTCAAGCAAAGAGCGAGGTTAATTGTTAACCAGCAACAACGTTAGCCAATCAGCAAACAAATAGTCTCCTTATCTAACAATCATGTAGATGGATGTACCAGTGAAAATGAGTTTTTTTTCTTTACTTTGAGCTCTTTTTCATACTTGGCTGATATGGATTAAATTGGCCAAATTAAAAAATAGAAAGGACATGTGTGGCGTCCCCCGTCAGTATTTTAGTACATGTGCATTTGTTCTCCTCAATGAAAGCACTTATTTTGATGAAATTTAATACATTTCTACCACAAATTGATGCAGAAATTGTTAAAAATAAAACACCAGAAAGCAGGAAATCAAGTGTTTGAGGCTCAACATTTCTTCAGAAATTTTCACCAGTTTCATATGTGTCACCCTGAATGTTGAAAGGAGCCCTATGTCCCTGGTTAACTGTGTTTTGGACTGTTGGTCAAACAAAACAAGGCTTTTGACGACGTCATTTTGGACTAAAGACAGAATCATTCATTGAGTATATAACTGGCAAAATAATCAAAAATGAAAAAAAATTGGTGATTTCAGTTCAAACAAAAAAAAAACAACAACTAGTTATTTGTTTTCTTATGCTATGTTATCATATAGTTCACCAACCCCCAATCCATTTTATCCATCCCCCCTACAGACCTCACCCCTGACTAACCTTATTCTTTTTAATAACTGGCCTGTATTCACAAAACAACAAAACAATCAGCCAAAACAAACATAAAACAACTAAAAATATGCCTTATGATGAAATGTACATTGTTACTCTTGCAGCATAAATGTGCTATACAAACCACAGCATGCTCTTGCCATTGGATTTGGCCACATGTATTTATTGAAATAATAATAATTATAATAAAGTTTATTTTCTAGCACCTTTCATGCATGTTATGCAGCCTAAAGGGCCTTCACACAATATAAAACCGAAACTTAAGAGGTTGCAAACGAGCGGTATTCATTCAGACACTGCCAAGAACCAAAGTGAACACACAATATCAAGTACCAAAATTATCTGGCTGAATGTTTTAGAAAATGTACAAAATATCTAAGATCTTACAAAAAATACTGAATCTCTATATGAGAGGACTGTTGAGGCAGAAAGCAGCAGCAGATGTAAGGAGAGAGCGGAGAGAGAGAGAGGGAGGGGGATGAGGATGATTTGGGGAAGAGGAGTGTGGGCGTCAGGTGACAGAGAGCTGTCTTTTCCATCAGCCTCATTAGTTAATTATATTGTCAGGGATCCCATTAGTGTTTTTACAGTTCACTGAACTCCTCCCTTTGTATCTACATCTAGTGGGGCATGTGTGTGTGTGTGTGTGTGTGTGTGTGTGTGTGTGTGTCGTGCGTCCCACCCCCCCCCCCCCCCGTGTGTGTGTGTGTGTGTGTGTGTGTGTGTGTGTGTGTGTGTGTGTGTGTGTGTGTGCATGTGCATGCTTTATCAGAGTCTGTTAACCACATGGACACGCAGAAAAAAAAAATGTCTTTCTTTCTAATAGCTTTTTTTAATGGTATCAATTTTTGGGCCTTTTATAAAGTAAAATAATATAGTTTGTTGTTCTTTTAAACACATAAATAATTTTATTAGGGAATTCTTTAAAGGTGTCTTGGTAAATTGTTAGAGCTATCTTGATTACATTTTTTTGTCCCTGATCTGATCATTTCATATTGAGTCCCAATCCAATACTTTTTCCTAGATAATACAGCTGCACAGTGCACACTTTAAGGAAGCTTATTTAAAGATTAAAATACCTGCATCCAAGCTGTTCTTTGATGTTTTTTTATTTTATTTTTTTATTTGTGACATAAATAAATGTTCTTAATTCATAATGAAGGCTGACTTCTAATGGTAGATGTGTATGATATTGGCTGTATGACAATGTGAAAGATTTAGAGACATGACCTTGTCATTTTAATTGTGGTCAGAGTTTGGTGTAGGTAAGGAAACAGACCACTAGGGAGCACTGTCATTCAATATAAAAACATATATGTTCAGGTCAAGTTTACAAGCTCTATAGGAGCCTTCCTGGGACTGGGCCAGTACACCCCAAATTTACAGGACGTGAAACAAAACATTAATTACCATTATGTTTTTTGTGACAAGACAAACAGACCACACACCAGGGCCATAATACATCTTTTAGGGTATAAAAATGATCTTTTCATAATATTTGTCTTTTAAATACTCCCTCACTCATATATGAGTCATACATTAATTTGTTTCTCAGAATAATTCTTTATTAACACTAAAACCTAAATGGATGTTCAATTATTATAGAAAGTCTGTTTATATCAGTAAAAAAAAAGTCAAGGAAAAGAGGTTGTTTATAAACCACAGTCTTCAGAGTTTTATGGTACCGTTTGGGTACATTTATGTTGAAACTGTTTTGAGAAGATACCTGAAAAAAAGAGAACTAAAGACTACATTAAATTTAAAGCCAGATTTTTCATTCATTCATTGGCCATGATTTTAATTAAAAAGTATTCCTGGTGCTGACGAGTAAAGGTAGAAACGACTAGTTGATTAATTGCACACATCCCTAGCTCCTTGTTTTGGTACAGTTTGTGCTCATGCCTAAAGTATAGGGTACTGTAGTACACAGGAACTTTATTTGACTTGGACACCAGTAGACTTACCGTGGCCATGTATGGTACACAGTGTTCCCACTAATCAAGCTACTACTACTAATCAAATGAACTGGATTTTGGGTTCAAGTGCACTTGGATCCAGGCCAGAGTCCATGATGTGAAAGTCTGTCTGTATGTTCAGGGCCTCCATAGTTCAAAGTGCACCAGTGACTACACTGCACATTTTATGTTATGAGGACACGAACAGAGTAGAATAAGCTCATAATGTAAAATGATGTCTGTGTCCAAACCTGCTGACTCGTCTTGTGTTGACCGACTATGAAACAGACTAAATTGTTGCCAGAAGGCTGTTAATCTGTCGAGAAGCAACAAGTCATGAAAATAAATCAAATCATCTTGAGTCTCGCACTCCTACTCAGAAGTCAGGATCGAGTGATTCATCTGCAAAGTGAAACTCGACCAAACCATTAAATGGCTTTTAACTTTGCTCTGCGAAACATAACCACCTGAATTTTTTATGGATTCCCAGGCTGGCTTGTATTAGAGAGAAAAATAAATGATTCAGCTGGGTCTGATCTGAACCAAGCAGTCACTGACATGGTTTTATAATGAGATTTAATAATGTACTCTGACTGAGGTCTTTCATTGGAAATAGAAAAACTATGATGGACAGATGTGGCCTTGCTGGAGAGGAGATGGGTTTTATTCTGTGGCTGTATTTTGAAAATGCAACCAATAAGTGAACCAAGAGGAAGTAAAAATGAACATGTAAGAACATGATTGTTATTCTTTGCACATTGAACATCAGACAGAATCCTCTGAAACATTCACCTGCACTAAAACACAACCTACCATATGAAAAAGTTGAAAAAGTGCATGTGCTCTGGGGTTGTTTTTTTTCATCTAAGATGGTTTTAATTATTTTTTAGAAGAACAGCGTTACTCCCACATCACATCGTGTACCGGGAGAAAATGCCAGGCACGGCGCTCTCCAGCAATAAATAACCTCTTCAGCCTGTTACAGGAAACCAGCAGCAAAAAATTCAAGGGACAGACAGACAGACAGACAGACAGACAGACAGACAGACAGCAGAGCGTTCCTTTCCGTTGTCTTTATGGCGTACAGTGTCTCACACACACTCTTTAACCTTTTCTCTTCGGCCCGCATCTAGCCATCATAAATGTCTTTGTCATTTTCTTTTTTTATATCACTACGTAAGTGCTCTTCAGTCCACTCACACAGTCTGCTTGACACTGCTGCTGCTACAAAGTTTCTGCTGTACAGAAAAAGACTGCACAGAAAATATAGACCGAAGCACAAGTGTGTTTACAGTAACTTCTGGGTAAAAAAAACCCCCACGTCCCATACAACGAAACGAAACAGTGTCTCAATCTCAAATGGTCAGGTTTTAGCCAGCCAATTCCTACCAAAAAAGTAAATAAATACCAATTTAAGTTTATGCTGTATTTTGGTTTCTTTTCACTGCTTTAACCTGCTGTCAGAAAGCCCGTTCTGATGGGGAACTGAAGCCGTTTTCTCAAGGCCACCAGACTCCATGACAAGAACAGTCGTTGTACTTTTCCGAGTAGTTCTGAGTCTACTTCTACCGATGGCTTGGTGAGACCATCCTGGTGATATAAGCTCAGCATTCTGTTTCTCTCTGCACTTCCCGGAAATTAAAAGTCGAGGTCAATCAGGAATTTGCACCGTAGTTGACAACCGAAACAGCTATTCAGCAACTGTGATGTAGTTGATGATGTAAAATGCAGGCTTGCAGAACAACCTAAAATAACTAAACTCGGCAGTAAGTGCAGTTAATGCAGAAATGCAGTCAGCAACAACAGTTAAAGAAGAACAAGAGGATACACTCGCTGAGTTTCTTAGAGGAAAAGACGTTTTCCTCTTTTTGTGCTGCCTCGATTGGTTAGTGTGTAAGGTAAAGCAGAGAAAGTTTTCTAAATATAGTCACACTAAAACATAGTTTTGTTTTTTTAGTTGGCTAAAATGTGTTTTACTGCAGTCGTCGTCTGCAGCAATACATTGGTTAGCTTCTAAGCCGGTTGATTTGGGTTGTTTTTATAATGTTAGCAAAGCAACATAGAACATAAAATAAACACCGCAGAATAATTAGGCCTGACCACCATGTTAGAAGCTGCTCTGGAGCTTTTGATACCATGACATGATCTTCACTAGCTGATGAGGCCAACATGAATGATATGATATAAATCTTCATTACATCTGTTTTCTGAACAGTTTGTTTTCATCAAGGTTCTCTGGCCTACAGTTAAAAAAACAACTAAAACGTTATCCTCATTTACAGAAAACATTAACCACTTAGCATGACTACCTTTTGACATCTGCGTTATTAATTCCAGTCTATCTCACCTGCAAAATCTTTTTGTTGCCAACTTGAGCTTACCATTGATGAGTAAGATACTAAAAATTCATTGAGTCAGCCATGAGTAGCTGAAGCTAAAAGCTGAAACCCGAGGACATAAATTCCTGTGTCGTCTGACCTCGACTCCTCTCATCAAAGTAATACCTCCTCCCTGTCTTTCTTTGTTCTTATTTCTTCACCACTATTCACTTTATCCATTACCACAAACCCTCAGCTGTAAGTTTCCCCTTTTACTGGTTTTAATGTGGACTCATGCAGACAGTCTCTCTGTCCTTCCACAGTGTGCATAACACCGACTTAACCATCGCCTGTTCTCTACTGACACCTTGTGCTGTGCACATCTTACTGTAATCAACTCTGCCTCCTAACTACACATTATAATGCAGCAAAGATTACTTGTTTGATAACTGTAAAAATATTCATGACAACGAAGCAAAACAAAAAACATCCGGCCATTGGGATAAAACAACCTCAGTGATTGAGTGAGTCATAATAAAAGTGATTTAAAAGATGATACTGACTCTTGTCAGCTTGAGATGCACAAATGAAAAGCCTTATCATCTTCAGCCTTTAGTCTGGACACAAGAACAGTCAGAGAGATGCTGGCTGATGATCAAAGTTGCATTAACATGATGTGAAAAAATCCAAAGTTTAGAAAGGTAGTTTGCAGAGTTGGGGAAGGTACTTTGAAACTGTAGCTTTTCAAGCTACCAATTACTTCACAATGGAAGAAGCTGAACTACAGAGAAAACTACTGGTTAACTAAAAATACTTAAAAAAATGTAGTTAGTCTAACTACTAGTTTAATTCTATGTGTCGCACAACTTCCCAACACTGGTATTTTGAGTCAGAAACTCTTGAACAGATACTCAAGTAGAGGTAGAAATAAAACTCTTTGTTTTTATAGAAAGTATAAATAATTTTGGTCAAACACCAGTTTACATTTGTACGATTCGTACGTAGCAAAAATAGTGAAACTTAATGTTTCTGTATGTTCTAGTTTTCAAATTGATGTTGTGACAACGCAGGGGTTAATTTGTGGTTAGGTTAAGGCTCAAAAACACTTGGTTAGGGTTAGGGAAAGATGTTTTGGCTTAAAACTACCCCATGTTGTTTGCACAATCCCCGCTGTAAACACGGCAATATCTCAGTAAATAATAACTGTTTTTCATAGTACAATGCCAGCTTAAAACTGGCATTGCATCTCTAAAATTCAGCTTGTGGTGTTTTTAGGATGTCTGGATCACTGGCAGTCACACACGTCTCACCTATATTTCATGCCATCTTCGATCCTCTTCCCCTACCGATGACAAAGCCAGCTCATATGCATGTAATCAGCCCTACGTCAATTTAGAAACATTTATATCATATGTATGAAAGTTATGAATGTGTGTGGTTAGATTTAAACCCAAAAACTACTTGATAAGGGTTACGAAAAAAACATGTTTTGGCCAAAAAGACCTTATTTGGTCACTACAAACTGCTGGAAATGTCTCGACATGTAGCTGAGAAATACACGCTTCTGTTGTTTGTAGTTCTTGAGCTTCGAGCAGTGGTCTACTGTCATCTGCAGCAATGTCACTCATAGCCCTTTTCCACCAAAATTAGCACTTGCACGCAGTTTTAAAAATAGGATATGGACAAGGCTACTTTCCCATTGCCAGCAGAGCAGAGCTGTGTACACAGCTCTACAGCAGACAAGTACACCTTTCTGTGTGCATGTGTTTTGTTTTTATTTCTGTTTCTTTTTGGTGTGCCAGGTTTAGTATCACAGACAGACTGGTAAACAGCAGACAGCAGAATGGAGGAATGGACAGTTTACTTGTCTTTGCATATTTGTTACTTATTCAGTCTCTCGCTCAAACTCGGTGCAGACTAAGTTGGATTGATGTTTTAGCGCTGCCTAGGTGGAGACAAAAGATAATTAGTGACGGTTTGTCATTATATCTCGCTGGTAAAGGGGCTAAAATTAGCTGAATTGAAGCTGGAGGGGATAAAAACCTGTGACTACTGCAGGGTCATTTGACCCGATAGTGAATGCTGATTGTCCTCTTCCTCATTGCATCAGAAAGCCAGATGGTAGCGGGCGTTAGCAGGTTTTTTGTACAGTGGGAGACAGGCTTCATAGGTGTCACACCATCCACCATCCCCTCCGCCTCCTGATGAAAAAGGGGAGCTTAAGAAATGTTGATATGATAGGTATGAAATATACAAATTTAACATATCAGTTGTTTGCAGAATTGAGCAACGCCAACCTTCTATTCTGCCCACTCGTCTTCTTGTCAGAGGTAAAGGTGAGATAAACTAAAAGCATTTCAAATCCCCTGCGCACACAACATCCCATTATCTAAAAGCATCAGTCGACCAAAAACAGCTGAATCAGTTTAGTTCCTGACTCATCCCTGCAACAATTAAATTATAAGAAGTAAACAGTTCCCACACTGGGTCAGCATGTGAAACCGGCTACCCAAAATGCAAAGCAGTGCCCTTAGTGTCACCTCATGTGCCAGGTTGCCACAATAAGAGCAACAACTTCCCACTCTCACTTCTATAAAGCTGCCAGCATGTGACTCCTGCCCTGTCCCAAGCCTTTAGAGGTCAGCGTGAACATCTGCTGTTGGTAAGACCCTTCCAGCCTGGAGGTCAGGCAGTTTTGATTCCTTGTTTTGATGCTCAACATTGGCAAAACAGTTATTGACTTATTTGTTTATGAAGTGTTATAGATAGATTGGTTGTTTTTAGGGATGCTGTTGAGACCTAAAAAGTTAATTGTGCAGAGAGTTTGGGACTAACACTTAGGATGCATAATGGTGGACAAATCCTGGGATTTTTGGGATCATCAAATTTATTATACAGTCTGTGTAACATCTTCATCATAAACAAAGTAACCAGTGGTGAAACAGAGGGCAGCACTTTGGGGTTATGAGTTTTGAAGGGGGCATAACCTTCTGTGTTCCTCTTACTGATAGATCCATCTCTCCCTGGGCACACAGGACTTCTCCTTTCTCTGTGCCAGCTGTTTCCGGACTAAAATCACTGTCTTTAAAAAAAACATTTAATGCCATGCACAACATGTAGTTACTGCAATCGTGCAAGTGGCATTGTACTTTGTGATGTAATAGATGATATGCCCATCAGCACAGTGCAATGAACACATCAGTGCAGTTCATTTTTATAGAAATTCTCACTCACTGGAGCTTAGTTATCTGCTTTTTAATTTTTAAAAAAAAATTTTTGGGATTATTTTTTTGGCTTTGTCTTTTATTTGAGATAAGACAGCTATAGTGTAAACGGGGGAGAGAGACAGGGTGACATGCAGCAAAGGGCCAAAGCTGGAATTGAACCCGTGTCTGCTGTGGCTCTATGAACTGAGCTAATGGGCGCAGCCTCAGTTAGCTGCTTAGATCATGCATACACATGTAAAGTTTAAACTTTTGTCAATATAGTTATGCTGCACAGATGCTTAGGTTGGTAAGATACTCCACAACTCAATCATTCAGTTCATTTTACTGAAATCATGAGCACCAAAGAAGACAGTAATACCGGCATAGTAAACAAGAGAGATGCAAAAAAATGATTCAAATAAACAATTTGATTGTATTTCCCAATCTTTGCTGAGCTATAGCTTTGGAAGAAAGGAATTAAAAGCCTATCCCATATAGACGTCTGTCCCATATATAAGCCTGTTAAATGCAGTGATTCAAGAAAATAATATTTTGGGCTATTAAATAAACTGAATTTGAATTTTATGAACAAATGAGAACAATAGAAGAAATTTCACTTTTTTAAGCCACCTGTGCCCGCCATGTCTGAAAAAAACAAGTCTGAATGTCAGCCACAAAAGCAATGAATTTAAAAAGAGACATTGAGTTTAAGCAGCTGTCTGACCAGTCCATGATTTTATGTTATTTAAATCAGATAAAAGGTAAGATAAGCCTTTACTGATCGCCAAAGGGGATATATAAGGACATAAATAAGTATGTATAAATGGAGACAAAAAAGAGGCAAGAGGTATGTAAAACCAACAAAAGAAAATAAGTTAAAATATAAGTTGTAAAAGAGCTATTAAAGACAAAACTTACAAGTTAAAAGTTAATAGTGTGATTAATAGCAGCAGAGTCAGGTATTTAACAACAACATACACTCGACTAATGTATGACAATTACAACATTAGAATTGTTGCCCAGAGGAAAGTTACCTGTTATCTGTAATGACTGTCTGGGCAGCTACTTTCTGTGTTTACTTTGGGTGGTCCTCTCAGATGATCATTTGTAAGCATTCGTGTAAAATCACTCTTATTTGAAAAGTTGTAATAAGCTTGTGCTGCTTATACATTGTCAAGTCAAGTCAAGTCAATTTTATTTATAAAGCCCTTTATCACAAAACACATTGTTTCCCTTTCTCCTAAAAATTATGTTTATATACAACAAATGCCAAGCAGTAAATACATTTTTAGTTATGCAGAGTGAATTACATTTTCTATTAACAAAAGAGGAAACTGTGCTAATTAACAAATCTGGCAGGTCACAAAAATATTGATACTGAACATAAATTTAATTGTTTTCCTGCCCAAATAGATGGTCTTGCAATACAATATTCAATTGTAGCAACTACAACATTATATAAATATTAATTATTTTTAACTTTTTTTTATTAACATTTAGCCAAAATCACTATCTTTTCCTATCCTTAACCAAAGCGCTTTTGCTGCCTAAACCAAAGACAGGAGTCTGGACATGGAAGATTTCCGATGTGGAGGTCCTGCTCTTTGTTTGTCCACCATCCTCCCCAACCACCTCCTTCCAAACCCTACATGGTACATGGAAATAGCGATTCGTTACCTGAAAGAAACGATATCTCTGAACATACTCCAGACAGCAACTATGTGGCCACAACAGCGCAATTAAAAGAGCAGTTCAGTAATGTACAAATGTTCCTGAATCCTGCCAGGTTAAAACATGCAGGATTTTTTTTAGCCATGTTTACAATTGTTTTCTAAACTTAACCATGTTTTTTTTTTTGTTTTTTTTTTTTTACCAAAATCATGCTCTTTCCCTAAATGTCTTTTTGTGCCTCAACCCAACATTGCCTGTTTGAAGGTAACAGGGACTGAACACCAAGCTCTTTGCTCCAGATACTGCAGATGATTTAGTCCATTTTCCTTCTATTTTCCTCTTACAAGGACCAATGGTAGCCAATGAAAGAAAACCCAGAGAGAGTTGAGATGAAGCAAAAACAATATTCTGTCTTTGGGCACAAATTGAAACTGTATTTTTTCTGTATCTACTCACCCAAGTTTGCACACAAATGTAAAAAGAAGCAAGCTCATAGCACAGACCAGTAAATAGAGTTAGGGTAATTCTTGAACCACTGATTTGGCAAGAAAAACCCCCAAAACACCATGCAGCATCATTGGGGTGAAGGATTATCAAGATCCAAGTACAAATGACACACCTTGGTTACAAAAATAATTTCCGCTGACAGATACCTCTGTGCGATAGCAGTGAAGTGGCAAAGTTCTGAAATGACAGGGTCCCAAATCTCAGTAATGTTCGTTGGTCATATGCCATCGTGACAGCTGAGGGTTAAAAGTCCAATTTCAGAGGCAAATTACTCCTTCAGGTTCCCAAAATCCAAATGACAGAAAGTAGGGAGAGGCCATCGTCACATCTCTTGGCACAATCTGCACTTCGCTACCTGTGGTGCACTCGTGTAAGTTTGGTCAAAATGTAAAGACTTTAGTCCATTACCTGGTAATGGAAAATGAGCTTCTGAAGACCGTGCAGCCATAAAATGTAATCACAAAATAGGATTTTAAGAGGGGAGAAATGAGCGCATCGTAATTCTGAGTGATTATCTTGCCAGGTGTGGCGTTGGACTGTGACTGGGAAGAGCTTTTCTTTTCTGTCTTTTTTTTCTTCAGAGAAAATTGCATGGTTGAAAATACTCTTGTCAGACACGCACACTCTGTCCTCCTGCCTCCTGGGAGAGCAGGTGTAGAGGGGGAACTGAATAAAGTATTCCAGGTACTAGAACTAATAAATGGTGCATTGTGTTCGAATAAATTACTTTTATAATTACAATAGGGAGCATTATTGCTTTTTCTAATTTTCCCTCCAAGGATTTTGCATCTGATATGCAGGACTAATAACTTTGCTGGTGCAAGTCACTGTAGCATCACAGCTTGCAGGGACTCAATAGTAAACAATAGAAGTGCTACAATTAGCAGAAGCCAAATTGGCATAATGGTGTAGAAGTGTGATGGTACACTTTGTGCAGGGACAGTTTAAATCAGTGTTTGTCTCAGTGGGATGGAGAGGCAAATTATGAGGTGAACTACGTTGCTCGCCCTGTCACTATAATTACCTTATCGATGCATGAAAGCCAGCAAAAATGGTAGAGGTCATGTCCATATATTGTATGATATTGCCCTCGTTCATGCGTGTTTCTTTACATAAGAGTATTATGAGCATTTTACTCGCAATAATGCCACTCACAGGCCCCTTTATTAGGTATACCTTGCTAGTACCGAGTTGGATTCCCTTTTGTCTTCAGAACTGCCTTAATTCTTCATGGCACAGATTCAACAAGGTGCTGGAAACATTTCTCAGAGATGTTGGTCCATATTGACATGATAGCATCATGCAGTTGCTGCAGATTTGTTTGCTGCACATCCATGATGTGAATCTCCTGTTCCACCACATCCCAAAGGTGCTATATTGGATTGAGATCTAGTGACTGTTGAGGCCATTAGAGTACAGTGAACTCATTGTCATGTTCAAGAAACCAGCTTGAGTTGATTTGAGCTTTGTGACATGACGCTTTATGCATCTTTAGAAGATGGGTACACTGTGGTCATACTCAGGTAGGCTGTGGCGTTCAAATGATGCTCAATTGGTACTAAGGGGCCCAAAGTGTGCAAAGAAAATATCCGCCACACCATCCATTACGCTACCACCAGCAGCCTGATCCGCTGATATAAGGCGGGATGGATCTGTGCTTTCATGTTGTTAAACGCCCAATTCTGACCCTACAATCTGAAATGCAGCAGAAATTGAGACTCATCAGACCAGGCAAAGTTTTTCCAAATTCAATTTAGGTGAGCTCCGTTTGAGCTTCAGACGATTGTCTTGATAATGTCTTCATGGCTCATAGATAATTTTGTTATTGTTATTTTTATGCCTCAGTGCTGGCGCCAGCTATGGTCAGAAGCATTATGTTTTCGGGTTGTCCGTCTGTCTGTCCTGTGCTTGTGATATCCTCAGAGAATTTCTTCAAATTTGGCACAAACATCGACTCGGACTCAAAGATGAAGTGATTAGATTTTGATGGTCTACGTTCATCACAAGACCATCTTTGGTCCGCTGTGTAGGTATTATTGAAGTATATGGATTTTACATGGGGCTCTGTGGGGATTAACTCACTTATCAAGTGTGAGTTCTCAAGTAAGGAACTGCAGTTTTAGGCACTTCCTTATGGGCTTGATTTTTCAGCCAAGGAGATTGCCTTTGGCTCAACTGTTACCAACATGGCGGCGTTGACAAAAATGTTCAGCTAAACTGTTCTGTAAATATGTTTCTGAAAACATTTGAGGCGAGAAATGAGCAATGCAGTAGCTGGATCTTTATTCACACTTGATCAGCAGTGCCTAATTTGACAATTTGACCATAGTTAAAAAGCTTAGATCGACATGATTGACTGCTGCATCAGAGACTCCCCATCTCTGATTTGTTGATTTTGTGTATGTGCAGCCGATTCTTGACATTAGAAGCACTTTGAGGAGAAGAGGAATGTGGTTTTTCTTTCACCTGTTATTGGCCTTACATACTACTGTGTGGATATAGTCAAAGTTTCAGCAAACATGCATGATAAGAGTTATATATACACACACACATATATATATATATGTATGTATGTATATAGCCAAGCATCTCGCTGGTGGTCTTTTTTGCTTAAGTAGGTCAGACTTTTTCATAACCAGTTAAAAACTCCTTGTAGCTCCTTTGTGGCGTTGTTTTGTTTTCCGCCCCTCCTTGCAGTCTGTTTGCTGCCTTGGCTGCAGAATTACAAGCAATTTCCTTTCTGGACTCTTTGCTAATGAGCTCAGAGACAGCAGAGGTCAGACTTCCTCATTACTGCGTGAGCAACGGCATCTAATGGTCCACATCGCTGTTAGGCCAACATGCTCTGCTGGATAACCTGTGGCACTTCTTGAGCTGTCTGAGGATTCAAAATGAATTTTGGTATAAATTGAGGTCAAAAATGTATTGTCATAAGACATGCTGAAATTAAATGGACATTATTTGGTCACCCAAGATTTTTCTCACGTCATGTCTCTGAGCTGCAATACGTTCAATCTCTAGTCAACTGGAATAAATGGCACCTCCATAATCATATATTTTGTAGAATGTGATTAATACCGTCAGCGTGAAAACAGGTACCCCTTCTTTAACTTGTTGTGTTTAATGTCTGATCTTTTGTTGCTCCAGAATTGACTGATTGGGAATTGCCAGTCTCACTGTTTTTGATGTTGTCTTGTAATTATTAATCATGAGTGTCAGGACAGACTGCCCATCTTTTCAAAGGTGTTCACAGTTCAATAAATCATAAATGCAGCTGATGCGTTGATTCAACCGTATCAGTCAGGATGAGATGCTGTAAGACTTTATACAAATATTATACACAGAAATATGTCTGTTATGAAACTCTTGTGCATATAATGTGTGTCTTGTGTAAATAGAGATAAGTACCTCGTGTTGATTCTGTACAGTGGTGGTTTTTATAAGTATGAAGACATGACATTAGATTTTGAATAGTTGACAGTATTTTTTGACTGAAGCTACTAATAATAATGAAGGTATCTATTATTATTATTTTTTGATAGTTTACCATGAAAAGAGCCAGAAGGAACGATGCAAGGTCTCACTGGACTTCCTGTTGCTTTAACTTGATTTCACAAGAATTGTGGTGCCCTGTCCAAGTAAACAGCAATAGTATCTTAGATTAAGCTTCTAACTGGTATCAAGATGACTCTTTGCAGCTGATGATTTAAAAAGTTACTGTATTTGTGGTGCTTATTGAGAGCTTCCAAAATGTGCACTCAGTGGATGTGGCTTAAAATTTATCATACAAAAAAAAAAAAAAAAAAAATATGATATATATCATATTTTATCATTATATAAAATTTAGCAGGTCAAAGAATAAATTGGAAAAATATGTAGTATTTTTAGTATTAGAAGTATTTTGTCCGCAATTACCTAATCAGTCTGTGCTCCATTCGGACTTAATTTGAAAGGGAACCGTAAAAGTTAAAATAAAATTTCACAAACCAGGGTTGTATTGATTTGGATCTGACACATAAACCATGAAGGTGTGGTTTATTCTGATGTCGTTTGGTTTGGCCACTTTCCCTGAGAGACTGTCAAGTTCACATGATAGGTGGAAGACGGAACTAAAACGATTTCTTTCAAAATAAAAGCACAGTTACAAGCGAAAGCAAATCTGAATATTTCTTTAAATATATGCGAAAAAAACTGTGCATATAATTGTGACAATGCTGACTCCCTATGGACATCACATGTGAAATAAGAATGAGATTGATATAACTAAATTTTTTTTTAGTCTGTAGTCTTATGCAAAGCGTATTGTTTCCTAGGTCTATGGATCTTTTGCTGATGTTTTTAGTAGGAAGGCAAACTATATATGCTTAGCATTTACTTCAATATTTACTTCAATATTTGGGGGCCACCAGCAACAAATTGGCCCTGTTGGTGATTCTCATATTCTGTGCCATAAGCGCCGTGGTTGTATTACTGAATGGGCCAAAGTTCACAGGCTTATTGGCCCAAAATGTCAGGTCCTGGCCTTCACCTGCAAAATGTTACTCAAATTAATATTTATTATCAAAGAATAGACCCAAAATAGAGACATAAAAAGAGGTGCAAAAGATTACAGAGACACACAAAAAAATCTACAAAGTAGCAAAAATAAAAAATACGATCCCAAATGACCAAATGAGACACAAAACAACCAGAAAAAGACACAGAATGTTCTTAAATAGACACATAATGAAAACAAAGACACTAAAAATGATGAAGAGATACAATATGCCAAAAAAAAAACTCTTTAAAGAGAACAAAAAAAAAAAAACCACCAAAAGAGGAAAACATCACAAAATCTGTGACTTGGTCCCATGTAGGAGAGGTGGAGAGGGCCTATTTTCTCATAATCTGGCCATGATAGCCTACGGTCAGTTATTTGAACCAAGTGTTAGAGCTAGTTTTATTTTGAAGGTACTCGCCGGATGCTGTGTGTCTCACTCTGTGCGGCTGACTTCATTTCCCTGTGCGCAGCTGGTCGATCTCCTCTGGGCTGATAAGGACAGACGTGTGTCGTATATGAGCGCAAACCGACTGTTAGTGAACTTACTGGGTGTTTGGCCTTCCTGCAGTTTACAACAGCTCCTCAGACTATGGCTTTTAACACTTTTACCGGCCCGTGACACCGCAGCGAGACTTCACGTTGTCAAACTTTGTGTGCAACTGGTGTTTGTGCAAGAAGAGGTAAGAATATTTCAGCGTGTATAAATTCAATTTACTCGTGTTTGTGTAAATATCAGGCGACGTTTGGCTCAAAATCCAACCCTCCCGCTGGTTTATTTCTAATATTTACGTTCAAGCAAAAAGTGGAAGGCCTGAAACCGCGTGTATAAAATATCAGATGTTCTTACATTGGTTAATAGATGACAGAATAAACTCCTAAAATAAATCATTAGCCTGCCAAGACGGTGAGATTTTATGCAGTGGTTTGTAGATTTCAGTTTATAATCTGCCTTTTTCAAACAGCTTCTTGCAAGTGATCATCTGGGATATGATTGAATTTTGCAAGCAGATAATTTATGCTGCTCATCATGAAGGTATGCAAATTATCTCTTAAAACATTTCTTATAATCTTTAGATAATTATGTCCAGATCTGGATATCTACATGAATCCCTGGAAATGTGTATGCCCTGATTTGTGTCTATTTATAGGACTGTCATATAAAATTTTTACATTTTAACGAGCCTAATGTGAATATTAGCCTACTTCAAAAAGCACTTATCTCTGTGTAAACAAGGCTGCTATCAGCCAGCTGCTGAGATACAGAGCATCCAGGAAGAATTTCCCTTTCCCTTGTTTGAACTGGGCACTGATGTTGGATACTACAACGTTTATTTTTCCATTTCAGTTGTTGATTTATTTTAGTTTTTTATTTGCAAAGTTGTCTGTTTAAACAGCTGATTGCATTCATTGCAGACAGAAATGGATCATCATTTAGGATATTGCTTGCTACAACTTGCTTTTAATTTAGCGCTTTTTCTGTTCAGTCACTTTGATAAAGTTTGAGATGCTTTAACTGTGAATGCCGTAAAACATTGAATCTCAGTGTTTTGTATTGTACTTAAGATTAGGAAATAGAAGGAAATAAAGTTTTAAATTATTATTTTTTGTCAATCCACAGAATTTCCAGACAGACATTGAAATGTTCCTTATGTTCTGCCTGTCCTTCTTTTTCCGTTTCAAAATAAGTTTAATGGCGTTACTTGAAGTTAGGGAGGTTAAAACTTTCATCGTTGACTTTTCCAATTTCAAAAGTTATTGTAGGTAAAATGATAACCTGCCTTTAAGAATTTATGTAATCGTGTTTGTGTGTGAGATTAAGGAATTAATGAGTCATTTTGAAAAGGGTAGCTTAAAAGCATGTTTCCTTGGTAAAACGTACCCCATGTGTTTATAAATGAGAAAACATCTCCTTTAGTGGTTTTTTAGAGGTAAAATTTTTTAGAGGACAAATAAAAACACCGTATCTGGTTGTGAGATTGTATGTTTCAATGTACCCTTTTTAATGTTTTGGCACATGCAAACACATGCAAAAAGTAGACAGTATAATATAATATATTCTTTGGAGAAAAGAGTGTATCCGTAAGTTTGTAACCTTCAAAACGTGTAGAAAAATACAGTTCTACTGTTAAATTTTGGAGCAAACTATTGTTGCTTCTCGTGTTACACAGCATTTCTTCAAGATCACTCATCAGTCAGTGTAAATCACTCAGCCACAGCTGTATTTCAGTATATAAAATTCTCAAAAATGTTACAGACTTTTTTAAAGGTTGAATTACAGATATTATAGATTGAACAAAACTGAATCAATCAAAATTTCAAGGATTTTTTTCTGACATTGTGACAGTGTCAGAGAGATGTTGATTCAGCTCTCTGGTATATTTTCTACACTGTTGTTACAGACGGTTCCGGTTTAGATTCAGTATGCTGAGATTGAGGCAATATCAAACATTAAAACACATTTTAGCTGTAAATGCTTCGTTGAGTTATTATTACAAGCGCACACATAAGCAGCTTCACCTAATGTTTGATACTGCAGTATAATACATGACGTAAAATATGCAGCTTTTTATATGTAATTTTAAAGTTTAATTTGTCTTTTAAAAGTAATTGAAGTAATTTCAAAGAACGAATTGAGCCCATGCTCTAAAGCTCTTGCTGTCAACGTGAGCTTTTCCTGCAATGGAGCAAACAATTCAATGAGATTTTTTACATTCTCTGGCACCAACGAATGCACGTACTCCCTAGCTGTATATAGTAAGGTACGGCTTCTTTCTGCAGTGCTGCTTCACATCCGTTTCCGCCTGGTTTTAGGGAGGCAGTGAGATTTTGGGATGGGAAAACGACATGGCCTTGAGCTTTTGTGTAAAAGGCATGCACTTCTGGCTAATAACCAGGAAGAGTTCTGTCACTTCAGATTTTGCTTTATTTGGCTTTGACCTTTGTGTACAATTTGGTGTGTGTGTGTGTGTGTGTGTGTGTGTGTGTGTGTGTGTGTATTAGATAACTCCAATACTCAGAGTCCAAAATTGGTAGCAGCCTTGACTTAAACATTGCTCTCTCTTACCCACACTCTATGTGAAAGCCCTCTAAGGCAGTAAAGATTAGACTGTTGGTCTCTTCAGCAAAACATTTGACACAAAGCTGAATCTAACAGCTTAGAACTCTATTTTAATGAAGAAACCAGCTTTAACTGTAGCCTGTATTTCCCTTGTGAGTTGGTGTTAGTGGCAGCAGGATGAGCAGCGCTGTGGAGGAGAGCTGGGAGGTTTTCTCTCACGATGAGCTGCATGACAGTGTGACAGTGAGAAGGTTTGAGGGCAAGGTCATCACTTCAAAGGCAACAAAACCTCTTCCACGTCTGCTTCTACCCCCAAATGGTAATCGAAGCAGCCAAATCTCGCCACAATCTCTTTTCTCTTAAAATGACTCATTTGTTTTAGGAGTCAGTTCATTGGCTACAGACACAAGGTCATTGGAAACTTAGTAAAACTGAACAGCGCTCTGTAATACAATTCTTTTTTAATACTCTCAGTAGGTTACATATATCCTCACATCCAATATAATTAAATTCTCATATCTAATGGCGTATTATGGATTGTATGGCGGCATGCGTTGATGAGCCAGTGTATTACTTTATCACCAATCATTCCTCATGATTTAAGCAGAAACAGATGAGCTGGCAGGCAGTGTTTTCAAACTTCAAACGGAGAATAGCTCAAACTCTTTGATTTCCTGGCATGTCATCAGTCTAAATGTCATCTAGGAATTGATAGACCCATTGAAGACAGAGGTGAAGCCATCCTCCCACTGCCAAGACACACTCAATATTGTCAGCCAGATATTGATAATTTGTGAAACCAAATGTCATTAAGTGAATAAATATTTTGTTGCCTTTGAGCTGTTTCAACAATGTAATTCTAAACTGTTCATTGTGCGTGCGTGAAGGCTAATCTCTCTGAATCACTGAGTCAATCATCTGTAATATCCATAAAAACTGTGGTAGGCTGAATAACCCTATTTTGAATACCTAGCCTTGTTATTACACCCACAGCAGATACAGACTAACATTAGCATTCACTTGCAGTTGTGTTTGTGTCCACCTGATGAGTGTAAAACAATGATTCACTCTCCTTTTTAGCACTAATTTGCTCTCCAGCATCTCCAACTCGAGTCAATTTTTTGGGTTCATTGTGCATCGAGACACTGTGGGGAGGGCAAGTGTCTCTATACACATTGTTGTAAGTTTAAAATGTATTATCCCAAATTTAGCTATTTATTTCATAACACACTCTACCCCTGCATGACAGGATGTTTTTTGTCCATCTTAAAGGTGAGCTTGTTTCCAAGCAGCAACCGTCAGGGTTGAAAAATAAAGCCCATACAGAGGTGTGAAGAACTGCAGTTCCTTGATTGGACACTAGAGGCTGGCTCCAAAAGCAAGTCAGTCCCAACAGACCCCTGTGTTAAAATGCCCAACTGTGCAGCAGAAATAAACATGAATCAACACACGCAAAAATGGTTTTGGTCTTTATAGATAACTGAACAGGAATTTATTTTTTCATACAATGCAGCCATTTATTAGCCATTATTAAGGCTTAAAGTTATGCATAATTAAAGGTGTGGCAGCTTTAAGTGACCTTTGATTCAGCTTCTTGTCCAAATATGGTAACTCCTGGCTCCAAATATTCAAGACGGCAGTGGCCATAATGCCAAACTCAAGGTTTAAAAGGCCTGTCCCCTAGGAACACCAGTTGCTTCCAATTTTTTTCCCAGTGACCACTCACAGTTTGCAGTAAAAACATTTGTAAACCTGTTTTTTGTACAGTTTATGCCTCTTCTTCATTCAGAGACTCCTGTTACCATT
This sequence comes from Plectropomus leopardus, assembly GCF_008729295.1. Classification (NCBI taxonomy): domain Eukaryota; kingdom Metazoa; phylum Chordata; class Actinopteri; order Perciformes; family Serranidae; genus Plectropomus; species Plectropomus leopardus. The sequence goes on from NC_056478.1 coordinate 20,322,662, forward strand.
CAACTCACTGCTAATAAAAAATAATCATTTTTTAAACCAAAATCAAATCATTCTGAAAAGGAGTTTTGCCTGCTGTGTCATACAACTACTATACAGCTAAAACACACTGCGGTAATATTCACTTTGTAATATGTTTTATATGTTTTTCCCACATGCTTAATTTGAATCATCTTCCCTTCTCCTGTCAACTTCAAAGTAGAAACACAGCTTTTGTGCAAAAGACCACCAGGAAAGTTAAATGAAAAGCTGTATCTTTATTAGGTTAACAAAGTAAAAGAAGACATTCAGCGTTTTTGTCTCTTCAGTGAAGCAAACGCAATGAAAAATGCCTTTCTCTCATGTCTTTGATCTGTTATTCAAGGAACAAAAACACACATTTATTGAATATTTAAGTAGTTTGAGAAAAATGAAACAAATCTATGTTAAGTTTATATATCTGACGCAATTTACCATATCTTTCACATACAGTAACTCAAGAATCAGCTCATGGCAAAAGAAATATCAGGATGATTGTCAAAGTTTGACGATGAAAGTAATGTGTAGCTCCATTTCCCAAAGTGTTTTCACAGCTGTAAAAGTGATTTCTCCAGTAACATTTTAATGTGATATCATAAAAATAAAAATACATTTTGGTGCTTTCCAGGGCATCCAAAATAATCAAAGGTCACCTGTTCTCGTTGCAGCTTTGTGAGTTTAATTACTGCCAATTTTCAGCGCTGCTCATTTTACGCTTACAGCACAAGACTCCAGATACTCCAACGGTTTATTGAGTTTTGTTGATGAGCCAAACCGACACATTTCTCGGCCATTTGGGAAGATTAATGGACCCCTTTTCTTCTAGGTGAATAATGACTTCCAGAAGTGAGCTTTATGCCAGAAAGGTGGAGACAATGCGTACCAACTTTGACTGAAGACAGACTCGTATCACACAGAAATGATTAACTCTGCTGGATTTGCTTTTTCTGATGTTGTAAGAGTAAACTAACATGTCCTTACTCTGGTGTGTGTGTGTGCGTGTGCGTGTGCGTGTGCGTGTGTGTGTGTGTGTGTGCGTGCGTGTGCGTGTGCGCGCGCATGCGCGTGCGCGTGTGTGGTCATTGATCTACCAGCTGTCTCTGTCTACAGTACATTCTAAATCTTGTTTTCCTATTTCCTCCTGTCATTTTTCAGACACTGCACTCCTTTAAGAAAAGTGAAATTCTTATATAGCAATAGTCTGGTGTTTCTGAGTGTTGGCCTTAAACAGTTTTAAACTTCTTTCCACCAATTCAGCATGATGAATGAAATTTTTTGGGTTTTTTGATGATGAGATTTCACAAACTTGTGAAATATCACTTTACCAGTGAAGTTATCAACCAGTGTTTCAGTGCTTCAAGCTTTTTTTCTCTCTCCATCGTCCAGGTTGAAAAGCTTGACCCACTTCTGGCTCCACGTTCTGACGTGACGCTCATGGCTGGACTCAGACTGAGCACTGAAAATCTCCCCTGCTCTCTCATGGATGGACTGTGTTCACTATCCTCTGTATCATTTGATGTCAGGTTGATCATGTGATCAATTTCAGCGCTCGGGAGGATTGTTAAAGCCAGCAACAGCTTTAAATGGGTCATACATTTCTCTTGAAATTTATGATGTGAGCCTATGTTTAATTTTCAACAGCCTCGACCTGTGTAGGTGGATCCGCTGGTCTTTGCTTTTATTTTCAGGGACAGTACTCAGATAATGACCTTCACACGGTGAAATTGATATCAGGGAAAAACTTTATTCCAGGCTCTACTTCTTGCCGATGATGTGGTAAATTTTGTGATACTGAGCGTGTAGTTACGATGGCCACTGCCTCCCCTCCAGAGAAAGATCAGCCCCTCCTCCAGCTCCAGGAGGTGGACTCCAGTCGAGTTGGCAGTCGTGTCCTTCCTCCTGTCCTCGGCTCCTCTTCACCTTGCTTGTCCATGGAAAACAGCCAGCCCATTTGCATCCCCTCCCCTTACACTGACCTGGGCCACGACTTCACCACCATACCTTTTTACAGTCCAGCTATCTTCAGTTATGCCAGTGCTGGCATCTCAGACTGCCCCTCTGTCCATCAGTCAATAAGCCCCTCCTTATTCTGGCCCAGCCACAGCCATGTTGGCCCACCCATACCACTGCATCACTCCCAGGCTCGGCCTCAGCACGGGCAGCCAATCCAGAGTCCCTGGGTAGAGCTGTCGCAGCGGGACAGTGTGTTAACAGCCAGGTAGGATGGTGCATCACTTCTTCTCTCTGGCAGATGTTGCTAAAAAAAACTAAAGAGCATTTCACCTTTTCAGCAGTAGGGCGCAGTCATCGGCAAACAAGCTAGTTTGCGATGTTAAAAAATGCTTATTCAGTAGAAGCGCTGAGTACACATTACTTCAGACTAGTTAAGTGTTAATACAATGGGGTTTGAGAGTTCTGATGAGATATATTTCACTGTTTTGCATGCACAAATTGATGGAACTGAGTGATTGCATTTCATCGAAATCATATTCTTATGATTTCATGTCACAGATAGATTGATTGATACAAAGAATCATAGATAAAGTAAAAATCCCAATTTCCAAATATCAGACTAAATTTAGTGGTAAGACCTGTTCCCATGGAGTCCGGCGACAGTGGCGAAAATAAAAGGAAACCTCATGCCTGAACTTTACATTCAAGTTCAGGTATGAGGTTTCCTTTCACATTACGTGGTGCATGACCAACATTCAGTGGAAGGTTGTGGCATCTGATAACCCTGCGCGCACACAAAAAAATTCTTCACACAAAATGCGCGCTCCTTATTGTCTCCAAAAACCTGTCGGACCACAAGAATAATGCAAGATGCTTTTAATCTTTTAATGTGATTGTGTTGCAGCTAACATATCTAGCCTAACCTGGTAGCCATGTCCATAAGCCACCTCGTATCATGATCAACATCGACTCCACCTAAAATCCATGTCAAATAAGGTTTGCATTATGATGCATCAGTGAAAAAAACAAACACTTCACCACCATCAGATGAGCTGTCGGGGCTAACTCGACCTGTTTCCCTGTGCTTGTCAGGTTATACTGCTGGTGGTGCCAGTTTGGTTTTGCATTCATACACCTACTCCTCTTCTCATTGGCTGTATAAGCCATTTTGACAGAGAACAAAACAACTGTGAAGAGCAAAGCATGTTTTACAGAACCAAGTTAATGAAGCCAAGCGCAATAACTACTTCTGGTGAACAAGAGAGGCGAATCTTAATCTTAATTGTTGAAAAAATGCACCCTGCTGGCGAATAAGTGAAAATCATTCTAGTCTCTCTGCAAGTCTGGCTGATTATCCAGTTTAACTGCAATGCAATATCTTACCTAAAGTAAAATCCAAGGAACCACAGTCTTGTTGTTCAGTGTGTCATATCTATTGGAACAATAAGACTTTGTAATTTCACCAGTCAGCAGAATAGCTGCAGCTGATGATAGTTTTAATTATCGCTTAATTTGTTGTTTATTTTCATGATTAATTAATGAAAATGTCATTGCTCAAGGTCATGTCGTTAAATTGCTGGTTTTGTCTAACAAACACTCTCAAAACCACCTGAATATTGAATTCACAATGGTATAGAATTTAGATGACAGGACTGCCCCACATTTGGCAAAAGGCAAATGATGAGCATTTTTAGATGATAAATGAGTTAAAGCCATGCTTTCCACTGTTCAACCAGCTTTTTATTATAACATATGGGTATTATGTGATAATGAACTGTGGTAAACCTTCCTCCATCTCACCTGCGCCCACCTCCTTGCTTTTGCTCGAACTACAGGTTGTGCCTCTGCAATTTTATATGCATCAAGAGTATAGAGACGGTGAAACGGTGAAACCATGCAGCACTGATAAAATATTAACCAAGATTTTATTACTGCATTGTCTTTTTTTCCTATAAAATGTTTGGATTTTTTCTTACCATTTACATTGTCAAAACACAACAAGCTCACAATACATCACCCACCATTTGTGTCTTTTTACAAAAAGACCATACAGCAGTTAACAAAATTAGATGAGAAATAAGAAACAAAATTACTGATATTTATCTCTCAATCAACTGATTGTTTCAGCCCTTGTCAGTATTCTCACTTGCATTTAAAAAAAAACCCAATATCCTGGTTTCCTTGTCAAAATAAAACCATTTTTCGTCAGAATGATAATCATCATAAAAAAAAAAATCTCCCGTCCCTCTCAATGATTACCTGTGTAACAAAGGTTACAGTAACCCACACCATCTTTAATCTCACTACTGATGTGGTAATGATTAAATAAAATGGAACAACCAGCGCAGTATAATAAACTGCTCTGTACACAGATTTCTTAATGACTACTCAAACTTCTCTTGTAGTAAGAGTGTGAGGAGGCGTTCTCAGGAGAGTGAGGAGGCCGTGGTGTCGTCGGGCGGGAAGGCGGACCTCCACTACTGTGCTGTGTGTCATGACTACGCCTCAGGGTACCACTATGGCGTCTGGTCCTGTGAGGGCTGCAAGGCCTTCTTCAAGAGAAGCATCCAAGGTGAGACACAAACACATACAGTATTTTCATGAATGGTGAAAAAACAGGTCGACGCCATCACAGGAATACATGCAGCGGTGAATCTCTTAAAGTTTAGTTTTTGTTGAGACTGTCAGAGGTGTTCAATCCACTCTGTAATCATTTTAAGCCATAGTGAGTCATTTAGTGTTTTATGAGAGATACAACACAGATACCAAGTAGACATTTTTTAGGCATGCTTACAGCGCGGGTCTTGGGATGACAATGTTGGTCCTTTTTATCAATCCACTATTTTCATCCAAACCAAAAATACATCTACACCAACTGGATGGATTGCCATGACATTTTATACAGATATTTGTGGTCCTTAGAGGATGAATCCTACTGACTTGTGAGATTCCCTGACATTTTAAACCATCTATCAAAGGTTTAACTTGTCCAGAAAAGAATTTCAACATCTACTCAATAAACTGGTACTAAAGTAATGGTACCTAAATGATGGGTCCTATCTTATCATTGGAAACTGTCTGGACAAGGGCAGGCACAAAAAAAAAAAAAAAATAAATGCCAGGTGATTGGAGAAACCATCTGTCTATCACTGTTGCCGTCAACAAAGAGCAAAAACACTTCTCTATTGAAAAAAAACTTTTCATGTTGTTTTTTGTTCTTCTTTCAGTGAAATACTCTTCAGTTGGATGTCACAGATCCTTTTGCAGCATCTCTGCTAAGTATAAATCTGTGAACAGTGGAGTGTCACTTTGTAGGAACAGCCATTGTTATTTTGAGCAAACACTTGCCTGTCTATGTCTTCACACACACCTAAACCAGGATCATCGCTGCCAGTATCATCTCACAGGATGCTGATTCCCAGCTGGCCACCAACATCATTAGACGTTGATATTTGGTTGAGTTTGGATTGTGATGCGAGGTGTCCAAAATTCAGTGTAAGGACAACGTCTAATGCCAACGCCACATAGAATACTGACGACAGATGACATTCATATTTTGTTGGTTTTAAGTTAAGTACCGAAAGCCAACCCTCAGATGTCTCATGCCAATGCCATTATGACGTACAATAACAAAATTCACGCTTAAGGTATACAGAGCAGAGAGAACCCATATCTCTGCAAAATGCCATAATGTTAACGTACGCACATGAAATTCTAAAATCGTTTGACATATAGAGTCCAACATCCTCCTGACATCATGTCGACACCTGCTGCCAGCTGAGTTGGTTTGCACTGCTGTTGATGCATTTGCATTACTTGAAGCTTGACACGATGGATTTCCAAGAGGTTGATCTCTGTCGTTTCGGCTGAGTTTTATCATCAACTGTAGGATTGATTGCCATGAAATCTGTTATACACTTTAATGTCCCCCTCAAAATAATTGTAATAACTTTGTTGATCCCGTAACTCTTCCTTTAATTTTTCCATCAACATCATCATGTGTCAACATTTTTGTTTGCCAAATACTTAAGTTTTGCAGGTATTTGGTCATAAACTCATGAACTTTATCTTTACTTTGTGATAAGTGCTAGATGTCATATAATAGCATGCAAACATGCTAAACTAAGATGGTGAACATGATAAAGATAATGCCTGAGAATTAGCAGAAAGAGAACATTGTCGCTGTGAGTAGCTTAAACCTTTGACTGTATGGAGCCTGTGAAAACTACAAGCACGGCTGTAGATTTAGTTTTTATAAAATCGCAAACTGTGGTACAAGATCTTACATCGTAAAAGCATGTGTTGAACTCTCACTGTAGGTGAGAAACCACAGTAAGTGGTTTGAAATGATCCAAAAATACTAGAAACCTGTCATTAGGTGCTCATTTTGTAGCAATACGGTGCTTAGTTGTTGTGGGATTTTTCAGGAATGTGTCAGTCTACACAGTCTGTTGACTCCTTACAATGTCTTTCTTGACTTTAATTCTTTAGGACACAATGACTACATCTGCCCAGCAACCAATCAATGCACTATAGACAAGAACCGCCGTAAGAGCTGCCAGGCGTGTCGCCTTCGCAAGTGCTGTGAAGTTGGCATGACCAAGTGTGGTAAGTGTTTTCAATTATTTGTGTTAGCTTTGCCCTTCTTTTCCTCTTCAGAAGTTGCTGTTTATATGGTTTCATGCTGGTGATTGCTGAAGCTGAAGGAATTATTTTCGTAGAAATAAAAAGAAAATGCAAATTCATATGCTCCATCTGCTACTGTTGTGTGAATATTAGGAGTTGGTTTGTAGCGATTAGCAATAGATACTCTTAATTATCAAGTGCCACTGCAGAAAAAGAGGCTGCAATGAGATAACTGATAAAAAGAATGTAATTAAGACCTCGAACAAAGGAAAACAACGGATGCATAATAACAGAGAGCACACTGGACGTAGAGCAAATTGAACAGCTAATATTCCAGTTATGTGCTGTTGGAAGAGTTCTGCTAGCAGTGCTGTGTGCAGACATAAGCATGTCAAAAGCCATTTAGAGATAACAAAGAGAGTGTGCAGTAGCCTGTGCAATGACTGTCATCACTTATTTATTGAATCTGTTTCCAACTCACCCAGCTGCATTTATTTTTTTATTGAAACATATGTCGACTGTCTGTCCCATTCTCGTGATCGCAAAATCTCAAGAACACCTTCAGGGAATTTCTTCAAATTTGCCAAAAAAATTTCCTCCTCACGCCCAACTGAACTATCTATTAAAGGCTAAAAAGCCTAAAAACAAAACAAAACCACAAAGATGACAACCAACAAAACAATGGACACGTTCTATAGAGCTTTATGGGCAAATATCACCTGCATTTTAAAGGCTGTAAGTTTGTCTCATTATCTTTGTCTCAGGTATACGAAAGGAGCGTGGAAACTTCAGGAACCAGACCAGGCGAATGACCCGTCTGTCCTCACAGGGCCGGTCTAACAGACCAAAGGTATTAACAGGACCAGTGGTGGGTTCGTTAATCGTGCCCCAGCCTCCTGCACTGACCCCAGAGCAGCTGATTGAGCGAATAATGGAGGCAGAGCCGCCAGAGATCTATCTTATGAAGGACATGGGGGGGCCGCTGACTGAAGCAAACATCATGATGTCGCTCACCAACCTGGCTGATAAGGAGCTGGTTCACATGATCACCTGGGCCAAGAAGATTCCAGGTGTGTGTCAGTGTATCTAGGGACCCTTAAAAATAAATAAATAAAGGAAAATTTCAGTGACATTGCGTTAAAAAAAAAAAGTACATTCATTTGGCAGATGCTTTTTGTCCAAAACAGCTGACAATAAGTGAAATTATGTCAGAGCAAGAGTAAGATATCATCCAAAATTAGGAGTGTATCCCTTACTGACAGCTTTTTTGCTTGTTTCTTTATTGTGCTGCAATTAACTATTTATAACAGTAGTTTTACAGAGTGAAAGCACTGAGTGAAAGCAATTGTGTGATTAACTTTATTGATATAGCATGAAGACAGAAATGGAGCCAGGTGGAAACAGACTCGCTCTGTCCAAAGCTCAAAAGTACACCTACCAACACCTCTAAACGTGCTAGTTAGCAGGTTGTGTCTCATTAGCTTGGGTGCTTGGTTCATGGATGTGTAAAGAGAACTGGATGGAAAGTTGTAGGTGGGGCTTATTTGAAGCAGAAAAAGCTAATTTTTGAACCTTCCTCCCTCTATGCCAAATGCAATGAAGTATATTTAAGGCACACAGGAGTTCAAAGTAAATGACAAAATACTTTGTGAGCTGCACTTCTACGTTCAGAGCATAGGTATGATTGAGTTTGTCTGCACACGGTTCTCAACATGTACGTGGCTGAGACAGCAGCTAGAAGCGAACTGTGATAACTCAATAAAGAGCGTTAACAACAGCAACAGTGTTAACAGAGCAAATACTGTTACTTTGGGGGGGGGGGAGCTCAGATTACAACACACATAAGGAGCGTGATATCATTCTCCGCTCGGGACACCATTATTCCACTCCATCTTTTCATAGCAAATATTACTTTGCTGCTATATTAATGTCATGAATGTCGAAGCAGCTCCTTTAAATCTAAACAAAATACCTCAAGACAATGCATCAAGACAAAATTGTTTTGATAATATTCATATAATGATGCTTTTTATGCCTCTCATCTTTTTGAACATCCCTGCTGAGCAGCTCTGTCTGCTGTACAACCGAGTTAATGATTTTGTCCTGGCCAGACACTGTAATTGTCTTTGCCTTATTTAGTGTGTGAGTCAAGGCTGCGCTGATTAATTCAGACTGCTTTTCTGCACAATATGGAAGTTTGGACAAAGAGCCTGAAAGACTGAAGTCCCCTTCTTGTGCTTCAGGCAGACATTATAACACAGAAACCCCAAGCCTCACCCTAAACTGACATGTTTGTTTTTGAATCACTCATAGCTCCACTGAAATCAGATAACAGCACAGGCCCATTTCAATTGCCATGAACCCAAGGTGATGTGTTCATATTGCTTGTTTGTCAGACCAGCAGTCCAAAACCCAAAGTTATTAAAATCAGAGTATTTAAAATGATAGAAAAGCAGCAAATCTTCTCATTTGAGATGCTGGGACCAGCGATTTATTTATTTATTTATTTATTTAGCATAATAAGTGTCTTCTTAATCAACTCATTGTTTCAGCATTAGTTTTAAAAAGACAGGCGCTGTTTGTCATCCGCTGAGAATTGCTGTTGGCACACAGTTGCAAACAATTTGATCTTTTCCTCAGGGTTTGTAGAGCTCAGCCTCTTGGACCAGGTGCACCTGCTGGAGTGCTGCTGGCTGGAGGTTCTGATGATCGGACTGATGTGGAGGTCAGTGGACCATCCAGGGAAACTTATCTTCTCCCCTGACCTCAGCCTCAGCAGGTACCACCACCAACATCTCACGTCTCTGACAGATTGTCATTATTACTGTGGATGCTAGCTTGAATGTTACCTGCATTTATAAAGCCGCGTGTATTTCAAATGCCATAGTTGTTGTGGTCAAAGTATTTATCACAAACGCTGTGTTCTGAAATCTAAAACTGATTAGAATTGGCCACTTTTGCCTCCCACAGCACAATGCCAACTCTCACTCCGTAAGTTACATGATGTTAGAGAAAGTTGAATTATTGTGGTAGTCCAACTAAAACTGGACTTTTAAAATACATATAAGCATGTTGTGCCAACTGAAATCATACTAAATTAAATTTCTCGAATTTCTCAAATGGGACTAACTTACCCAGGTAATGCTGTCAAAGACTGTATAAATAATATAGGGTTTTTGCATTTAGCTGAAAGGGGGCTTATGTCCACCTGCCGTGGCGGAGTTGGACGTATTTCTGTCAATAAGTATGTATTCTGGGACAAGGATAGTAGTCCAATTAAATGGTGGAGCTATAACTGTAGCTCGACTAAACTGTGCATGTAAACATACTGACTTTGGTGTGAAGCTTGTTTTGTTTCATGCTCCCATGCTCCATAAACTTTACTGACAGTAAAAGCCAGTGAAGTTACAGTTGCAACAGTATACACTGCAACCCATTTGGTTTTAAGACAAACTGTGACTTAGGGCAGTGGTTCTCAATTAGGCGCCCCTTTTAAAACATTTTTTCAGCCAGAGTATGCCGACTAGAATAAACCATCAAACACACAAATGTAATGTGTAAATGTAATGGGAACAAATGTAAATGTGAACATAATTGAGTTTGCTCCAGCAGTTGGCAGGCGAGCCTACTCAGTTGATGTTCCCGTGGGTCACATCCTGCCTTGGAGTGGACCAGCATAGATAAATCTGATATACCGGCATAACAGTATATGTAAACTACGTCTAGTGTCTAGCGGTAACTAACAAGTGAGCCATCATGCTTCCCTCTCATCCCTGTTGTGTTACTCCTGCATAACACAAATTGGGCAAGATGTCAGGATCAGCATAGTGACATTGCCAATCATATTATTTATAATCATGTAATTCACAAAACGTGCTCATGTGATGCAGTTTCAACCACACTTAGTAACTTTTTAAAACTGTTTTGCTTGCTCAAATAGTCCAAAATATGTCCTATGTCTTTTCCTTGACCTTGATGGAAAATGTCATGAGCTGGCATGTTATACTTCTTTTTAAACTTCTTTTTTTACCAATATCAATACAAGTGTCTGCCTTGAAAATACAGTACACTGAGTGCCTCAGCAGCCACCTGTGTACAAACTGAAATCATCAATCATCCTTCTCACATTCAGTGAAAGGCCTATCATGATCTGATGTTGGTTATAAATACCAAACATGTAGCTTTATTTCCTTTTAATGTGGGAGTTCAAACTAGTTACTCCTCTAGAGAACTGTCATTTAGAAACTGACTGTAAACGAGCGGTTCTGCCTACATCTGTGCTTGCTTGGTTTCAACAAGATATATCTGTTGGTGTTCATCTGTTTCAAAAGCTGTTACAAAGTGTCCTGACTTCTCTCATTGGAACTGCATTAACACTATGCAAAACAGCATTTCCTTTGTACTGGCTCTTGTTATCATATCATGTCCTTAGAAATAGTGCAGTGCATGCTCTGCAGCCCACGGCTCAAAGTAATCCACGAGTGTACTAAGAAAAATTAAGTTAATTTGCATAATGAAAGTATTCCCACAGTGTAAACAAACTCATTTACAAATTAAATTTAAGAAAGTATCAAAAATTGAAAAACAAACCCTGTCATTTTGACAATCATTATTTTTACTTTACCCTGTCTTTATTCTGTGGAAATGCTATTGGACCCAGATGATTAAATTCTGATTATTTAAATTAGTCATTTCATGGGGGTGGTGACGCTCAAACAATTTCATCCACTGATTTACAGATGTTTCTTTTACAATGTAGGCTTATGGGAAACAGACATTTTGGGCTCAGTGGCATCACATGAAGGACACAGAAGTTGTAGATCTGTTTGACCACAATGGAAATTGGCTTCAAAGCCCATTCTTTTTTTCTGGGGGCCTGGTCCAAGCTTTTAAATATACTTAGTAACTTTTCACAACTGGGATCTTTAGCTCTTTGTGCAGCTTTTCAGTCAAACCTGCAGTTACACATAAGTGCCAAATATCAGCTTCCCTTTGTTTACAATAATGCTGAACACATTTACTGCTCTAACGCCGTCTTTTGGATCTTTGCAGTCAGCCTTGTGGGTCAAAAATCAAGAGTGGCTTCAGATTAATAGCTGGTTGTGTTTGTGTCTTTGTTTGGTAGAGAAGAGGGGAACTGTGTCCAGGGCTTCTCTGAGATATTTGATATGCTGATAGCTGCCACGTCCAGGGTGAGAGAGCTCAAGCCCCAGAGAGAGGAGTACGTCTGCCTCAAGGCCATGATCCTCCTTAACTCCAGTAAGTAAGCATCTTGTAAGATATCTTATTTACAGTGTGTCCTTTCTTTCTGTGTGTGTGTGTGTGTGTGTGTGTGTGTGTGTGTGTGTGTGAGTGAGAGAGAGAGAGATGCTGCAGTGTGTGAAACGGTGGTTGAGTGTCTGATCGGAGTCTAAGATTGTGATTTCATCTGTGCATGAGTCTGCACTTTGCACAGGGTTGGCAAGGGGAGCACCTAAATAACTAGCCAGTGAAAACCCTAATGGGAACACTGTGTATAGTTTGAGTTGCTGCTCTCATTGGTTTTGCTGAATGTTCAGAATAACAGGCAGTGCCTGTTTGTGGAGAAACAGGGTCACAACCTCTCTGGTGAGCAGCTACACCGGGGAGTAATTATCGTCTGGCTAATGTTTCTGTGTCCCTTTTAATTGCTTCCACCAGCATACCTGGACAGGGCTCATGTTTTTGCACCATCTCTCTGTCATTCCAGTGTTTGTCTGTTTCACAGTTTGTGTATTAACAGGATGCAAAACAAGAAATCTCTGAAACAAACATTTTAATAAAACTGAAAGGTTGAACTCTGTGTAACCCTTCACACCCAGAATGTAAAAATAAAATGCGTTCACCAGATGTACAGTGGTTTACAGTTGTGGCTTAAAGTTGTTGCTGTGTAGAAATGTTAAATAACTAGTAAAATTAAATGGATTTCCCATTTTGCTGGTCAAGTCACACCTGACTTCACCAGCAAAATAGGAAATCCATTCAACTCTGTACACCAACTGTACACCTACAAGCTCAAATGTGTTTGATTTTATGCAAAATGGCTAGAAAATTAAAAAGGACAAGCAACCTGTTGTGACGGCATCACTGTGTCAAATCCAACTTGTACTGCATTAGTAATATGCAATGGACTATACAGGCCACTAGTGACTGACAGGCCGTGTGCAATTTACTGCTGAGTCATGGCCGGTGTTGGCAACTTGGAAATCAAACGTCTGCAGAAGTCAGAGGGGGGAGAGCAGGGCACGTTCTTTTTGTTTACGTGAATGTCATAGCATTTTCTGAGGTGATGAGAGGAGATATGGCAGAGTTAGTCTCTCAAGAAAACTAAAACTGCACCAACATGACAACATTTTGGATATAAAGCTGACAAAAAAGTGGTCCTAACTGCTTGCAAGAGTTGTTTTGAGTTAAACGTTTGTCAGATACCTTGTTTCTATTTATTCCTGTTACTCACTTTAAAAGTGAATTACATTTTTTAAAAAAATAGATATAAAATAATCTGTACAATGTCTCCTTATTTTACTACAAAAACAAAAATAAATAAAGTCGGGGCTGGCCGAAGGGATCGAATGGTGCCGAAAGTTTGTGGAAAGGATCATTGCTAATAACGACTTAAAAGTACAAACACAGGAAAACAGTAACAGAGCAGCGTCCAGGAAACATTTCTGCAGTGGATGTCTCAGAAAAAAAGAAGGCTGTATAAAAGTAAAAAGGGAAAATACTTAAACAGAGCACTCCTTGGGGTGGCAGAGATCCAGCGAGCTCCCCTGCATGCATATGTTATAAGCATGTTTCCACAGCATTTGTGTAATTACTCTCACTTGCCAGAGGACTGAGACAAACATTTCACACTCAAGCTTTAAAGCCAACATGTCTGTGTGTTACCAGACATGTGCCTCAGCTCCTCAGAGGGCAGCGATGAGCTGCAGAGTCGCTCTAAGCTGCTACGTCTCCTGGACGCTGTGACGGACGCTCTGGTGTGGGCCATCGCCAAAACCGGCCTCACCTTCCGCCAGCAGTACACTCGCCTCGCCCACCTGCTCATGCTGCTCTCACACATCCGCCATGCCAGGTAAAAGTGTTTTGATACAGTGTTGCAAGATTGCTAGTTTATGTCTTCATTTAATGTTAAAAATAAATAAATTACTTTAATTTTTTGACTTTTGGCTAATATTCTGTTTCCAAAGTCATTATGTTCACTGCTGTGCCACAGGAAAAAAACCCTTGTCTTCAATACTGTCTTCTTTCTTTTTTTCTTCAAAACGTGCAGTAACAAAGGCATGGACCACCTCCACTGCATGAAAATGAAGAACATGGTGCCTTTGTACGACCTGTTGCTGGAGATGTTGGATGCCCACATCATGCACAGCTCCCGTCTGCCTCACCGGCCTCCCCAGCAGGTGCCAGTGGACCAGACGGAGGTTCCTACTGGGCTACACAGCTGCAGTAGCAACTAGGGATGGGAATTCATAAGATTTTACACATACCAATGCCATTATCAATTCTGGTTATCGATTTCCCTATTGATTCTTGGACAATTTTCTGAGTGTGGAAAAACAGGTTTTCAGTGTCAACTAGGGCTGGGTATCATTAAAAAAATCACTTAAAGAATACTGACTTTAAAGCCTCATTGCCACTGCTGAAACATCAATCCAATTTGACTGCACTGAGTTTGGGAGAGAGACTGAATAAGTAAGAGATTTATAAAGAGAAGCATCCACCATTATGTTTTCATAGACCTTTGTCCATACTGCTTTCTACTGTTACTGGCTTATCCGTGATGTCAAACCGATAAACCATGCTTGTCTGCTGCAGAGCCGTGTTCTATCAGTGTTTTAAAAACCTGTGTACATGTGCTAATTATGGTGGAAAAGGCGTATAAAAGAGTATATTATCGGATACTTTTTATTTGTACTTAATTCAATACCTATCGTGTAAATGGAAGCATCCATTGCTTAAAACCCCACAGGAGTGTAGTGTAGTCGTATGTTTTACCTCAGTGTTTCCCACAGAATTAGAGTATATGTGTGGCGGTAGCTGGCCGCATGGGAGAGGAGACAACATGGCAGCATTTATTTTTAAATGTTACTTATTTTAAATGCATGTGTGTCCCTTTGTATCATTCTGTGTCCCCTCTCTTAATCCAGAGGAATGGTACATATCTTTCAACGGCACTTCTAATGAATGGTCAGGCTTCAAAAGTAGAAAATCCATTCTTGGTGGCAGATTTCTTAACTGTGGTGGGCTGCCACATATATAAAAAAAAAAAGATGTGGGAAGCCTTGGCTCTTTTTGTTGGCATCTGGGCACTCTGAACTTCCAACTCCGTTAAATACACGCTCAACTTCACCTCAGCAGCAACTGTATGGGCTGTAGCTGCCACGCTAGTGGGCCAATCACGTGTGACATTAAATTGAAAAATGCTTGCAGCGATTGGCTGTGCGTAAAACCATACCAATTTGACGGGAGAGCTTTTCATACTACTTGATACTGATTTGTATTGGTCGATACCTTTTCAAGTGTCAAGTTGTGATACCCAGCTCTAGCGTCAACACTAGCGTTTTATTGTCCCCGAGTCTGAACAGTGTAGCATCAGTCTTTCACACTTCTTAAATGGATGAAGTCAGAGATTCTTTGTACAGCATTCAATTTAATTGGGTTTTCATTTGTCCAAAAAAAAAAAATCATAACATGCTTACTTGGCACTAAAGTTATTATAACATAACATACTTATCCTTGGTAACAGATGAGTTGGAGAGGTAGTCTTGTGTAAAATTACACACGACATACCTGGAATTTAAGCTCATGTTGCATAGAAGAGCATATTACAAGTTTAAACCGCACCATTGTCATCTTAATTGTCCTCCATGACTCAAGTTTCCAGCAGAGTAGATGCATGAGTTTGAGGTTTTGCAATGCACAATTGTCAGAAAAACATGCTGGCATTGATAAAAGGGACTGATAAGCTCGATATATCGAGGCATATGATTGCCATGGTTTGGATTTTTTTTTTTTTATTCCCATCCCTGGAAGCAGCCTTTCAAATACCGGGACTCCCAGCAGCACTGGAGGTGGAGGTAAACCGCATTAGCCTAGTTCACAGGACTTGATGAGACTTTTTACTGGAACATTTTGCTGAATTCTGGGAACTCTCATTTGTGAAATGTGCACAAGACACTGTGCACTAATTCTAGTGAACTTTTTAAGACATCACTGCAGACAGGCCAAATTTAACAGTATTCATTGCTTTATTGCCGCATATTGAAAAGACAGAGTGAAAACAAACTGTCAGGATTTTTCCAGCAGCAGTTATTGCTTAAATGTTCCTGTAATTTGTCCGCTGTGATTCTCATGGGCTGAGCAGCTTATGTCAGATCAGATTCATATTTATTCATCATCACCGTTTGGTCTTAATCTGGATGTCTGAGTGAGATCGCCATGTGTGAATTATGACTGAAGACAAAACCAGATTAGAAAAAACAAATTAATTCCCTTGTAAAAAAAAAAAAAGGTATAGGTATTCATTGTTACACAGCTTCTCTTCAGGACGCAATTTATTTAATATCTCTGGGTGTATATATTGGAGTAACAGGATTTTCTTCATCGACGTTATGAAATACCTTGATCCCTCAGGTATTAATTTCACTGGACTAGACAAAATCATTCACATTTTGTAATTTAATCTATAAAAATTAAAATATAAAAACAATAGCGATATAAAAACATCAACTTAGTTGACGATGATATATATTTTTTATAGCCTAATCGAATAGTTCGACAGTTTGGTAAATAAGCTTATTCACTTTCAGGCTGAGAGTTACATGAGAAGATTGATACCACTCATGTATGCTAGAAATATATAGCTGAGCCAGCAGCTTGCCTGGCTGTACAAAGGAAAAAAATCTCTAAAACTCACTAATTAACATTAAATCTTGTTTCCGATAGTGCGACGACCTGTCCGGGGTATACCTCGCTTTTCGCCCAAATGTCAGCTGGGATAGGCTCCAGCCCCACCGTGACCCTTGAGAGGATAAGCGGTTATGGCTAATGAGTGAATGATTGAATCTTGCTTGTTTTATCCATCCAAAAACCACAATGTGACATTTTTTCACCTAAGTATTTTTACAGATTAAACCAAAGATATGTTAGAGAGCCTTAGAGCAAATACACGAAATCAAGTGTTTCGAGATATGCACGGTTTTTGCACCTATCGTTCTGGAGTTTATCACCTGAAATTTTTGACATAACACAAGCGTGAGCTGCAGTCGAAGCGTTGCTGCGATGGACACTGTAACATACAGCTAGCAGGGTATTAGATTAAATTCAAGTAAATGAAATTTGATACAAACATTCATGTGGACTCAACAATGAGCTGACTTTTTTGGTGGTCAAAGTTCAAAGTCACAACTGTGCATCTGTTAAATTTTTGTCAATATCTGAAGATGGCCTTAAGGGAGTCCCCTCAAATTTGGCACACTCGGTGTATGTAAAAGTGCATGTTGAGAATGTTCACCAGAGCCACATGTTTATGCCAGCAGGGCCGAATGTTGTCATTTTTGTTTGCCGTCTTGCGTGAACCATGTTTCTGGCCTTAAGAGTTGCTGGTAACAGTTAAGATAATCGGTTGCACCACCATAACTAACATACACCAACATTAATGGTGTCAAACTTCTCATCTAACTTTAGGCAAGAGTTGTTATATCGTGGTTAAAATGAATAAAGTCCAGTTTCAGTGTTCAGTGCAGGAGTAGATACCCATTTCGCATAGAATGTAGACTGATAACCTTTATTTTTTTTTTTAAATTAAGAACTGAAACCAGCTGTTCTTTTACAGCAGACCTGCTGTTGACCATTGAACGTTGAGCATTTCACTTATTTTCAGTAATCATAACCACTGTTGCTCTCCACGCAACATTCCACTCCTGTCAAGTTTTGCTTGAAGAAAAGTGACATTATTTTTGTATGTTTATAGCTATTGTTGACAGCTGTTGAAAAGCTCCAGATGAAAAAAAGGCTAGTGAGGTGGCCTTCAGTCAAGATTTTTCTAGCACCCCCTTCAAGTGCTCTTACCTTGCATTACTTAATTAAGAAAATGTGTTGAATAACTTAAGGGATTTAAAAGGTAATTTCATCCCTTAATCAATACAGTAACGCAGAGCTCAGAGGTTTGTCAAGGAAAAAGTCCTCTGATTTAGTTCTGATTTGATATTTCTTTAAAGACCTCCTCACTGACCAAAGCAAATATTGTCTTTCAAAGAAAATGTGGAGCATAAATGCACTGCCTGAATACATAAATAAGCATTATATTATTCTGCATATACACATCATCCTGCTAAATCTACAGTGCATTGGGAGCCATACACATGCTCACAATCTACAGACAAATAGCAATATCCCAATTGAACATATTCGCTGGCCTCTAAACTGTCTCACCTGTTAATATTTGCCTCTTTCCTGCCACTGGTACAGTATGCTTACTGCTGTACCCCTCCATCGGTGTCAGAACAGCCCATCTACTAAAGAGGCTCCCATGGTTTGACTGTATTCTTTTGGACAGTGTTAAGATCTTTGCATTGTTTGATTACAGCATCTGCATTTTTGTTCACGTTTTTCCTGACTGAAAATAAATGCAGTCTAAGATCAAATCTTTAAAAAAGAAGTACAAGTTTTGCACCTAGTTGAAATAAGGGCTAAACCAAGACACTCTTCTCATGATAAAAAGCTTTATTATTACGGCTAGTTCATGGCAGAACATACGAAATTAGATTACCATTATTATCTGATGATATATTTGTATCTTTTCTCTCTTTATGGTTTAAACTGGTGTGAGCTGAATGAAGTGTGTGTGCGTGTGTGTTCACAGAAAAGTGTCTCCTATTACCAACCAACAGAGAAACCGTAGATGTTTCCCTATTCACATTCTATGTACTATGTTCATCTATAGCTTATTGATTAACGTATTTCCTCTCTGACTGCCAAGTTGAATCAAAGCCTGTCATCCTGTGGTGTGTCCTGTGTTTAAATGTAATTTAAAACAAATTTCCTGCAACTCTTCATCACCTGCACTAGTCTATAATCGTATGCTATTGAGGGTGCAGAAAACAGACTAACTTGCTCTACAGCTGCCAACAGCCCACCATCATTCCCACTTAGAGAATTGGTGAAATCAAAGGAAGGCAGTTAGGCTGGGGCAGAATTCAACCCAAAATCTGATTTTTGAACCGCTAATCCTATCAACAAAGTCACGTAAAGTGGAGTATCTAAGAAGCAGACATCCAGACGCTCCGTAGTGAGCGTGGTTACATCATCAATTTCTGCGCGTCGATTGGCCAGGGAAACCCAAGTTGTTCAGTCCTCTGAGCCAATCAGCAAGAGCTGTGAAGACTTTGCCCCACCTCCTGTGTCCCGATTGGATGGAAATGTCTACGTCCATATTTTCCTCGCGGAAATTTGAACATACACGGAGGGAAAACGAGAAGTACGTGTGTTTGTTTATACGGAAACATACCCAAAAGACAACAGAGTAGCAAGACGTAGCTCAGCAAGAAGCAAGACCAAGATGGCAATATGACGGTGAACAGCTGAAGAGGCGCTGGAGTCACTTTTTTCGAAGGAGCGGCCTCGCGACGCTGCAGCTGATCCTGCTTCAGTCAGCTGGTGCAGCCGGAGGAGGACAGGACAGAGACCAGGTTGAAGATATTGGGTGGGTAACTTATTTTTTACTGTATACCTTGAGTGAATCTCTTTGTACGACTGTCGGAGTGAATCAAATATTAAAATTCAAGAATCTAAATGTGTAATGTGCCACATGGTCTCTGCCTGCTGCTCAAGCCCGGATATATTTGTCACCAGTGTGATTTTGATGTTTTTTGTGTTTTATTGGAAACTGCAGCGTCTCCAAAACTGAGGTTTCCAGCTGTTTTCAACAGTTTTTGGGAAATGTCATTTTTTGACATTTTTGCCTTACTATATAGCCTTGCTTTTTCAATCATTTTCTTAACATGCATTATCATGGTGTTTTTGGTTTGTTTTTGCAACATATTATACTATGGCATATCTGAGCACACTATTTTATGCTGTTTTGAGGTGTTTTCAGATGTTTTTGGGACATGTCAAATTTTGACATTTTTGCCTTACTATAGTCTTGGATTTTTGGCTATATTTTTGACATGCCAAATTATGCTGTTTTTGGCTCTTTTTTTGCAACTTTCTTTGCTATGGCGTGTCTTGGCAGGCTATTCTAAGCTGTTTCCAGCTGTTTTCAACAGTTTTTGGGACATGTCAGATTTTGACATTTTTGCCTTACTATAGTCTTGGATTTTTGGTCATTTTCTCAACATGCCAGATTATGGTGTTTTTGGCTATTTTTGCAGTTTTCTTTGCTATGGCGTGACTTGGTCGGCTACAATAAGCTGTTTCCAGCTGTTTTCAACAGTTTTTGGGACATGTCAAATTTTAACATTTTTGCCTTACTACAGTCTTGGATTTACAGCTATATTTTCGACATGCCAAATTATGCTGCTTTTGGCTATTTTTGCAACTTTCTTTGCTATAGGATGTGTTGGCAGGCTTTTCTAAGCTGATCCCAGCTGTTTTCAAAAGTTTTTGGGACATGTCAAATTTTGACATTTTCACCTTACTATTGTCTTGGATTTTTGGTCCAAGCCCTAGTAAACAATATACTGAGAGACTGGTTAAACAAACATGTCTGCATTTAGCTATACGATATTTTGATTTTCTCCCCAGACATTGATTCCCACGTAAAAAAGCCCGTAAAGATTTTTCTGAGTATGTTGCTGTATGTACGGTGTGTTCCTGACAGAAGGTTTCCTTTGCCCCTCCAGCTGGCCTTCTTCAACCCCTACATGTGCCACAGCGCCCCTGGTTTGAGATATCACTGGACTTTGTCACTGGACTTCCCCTTTTAGAGGGTAACACTACAATTCTGACAGTGGTTCCCAGATTCT
Source organism: Plectropomus leopardus (assembly GCF_008729295.1). Classification (NCBI taxonomy): domain Eukaryota; kingdom Metazoa; phylum Chordata; class Actinopteri; order Perciformes; family Serranidae; genus Plectropomus; species Plectropomus leopardus. The sequence continues at coordinate 20,343,244 of NC_056478.1, forward strand.
CTAAGATGGTCAAATTCATCCCTTTGACCCAGTTACCCTATGCAAAGCAAACTGCCGAAATCATACTGACACACATTATCAGGACATTCGGTTTCCCCACAAACATCCTGTCCGAACGGGGGCCGCAGTTTGTAGCACAATTCTGGGAGGCCTTCTACCAGCTGGTGGGGGCCACGGTGTGCCTCTCGTCTGGTTATCACCCCCAGACTAACGGGCAGACAGAGAGGCTCAAGCAGGACCTGGAGACCGGCCTCTGTTGTCTCTCCTCCAAGAACCCTTCTTCCTGGTCCAAGATGCTGCTGTGGGTGGAGTATGCCCACAACACGCTCCCCTCTGCCTCCACGGGACTCACCCCCTTCCAGGTGGTTTTTGGTTACCAGCCTCTTCTCTTCTCGGCCCTGGAAAAAGAGGTGAGCGTCCCTGCGGCAGCCACCATGGTTCGTCACTGTTGAGGGATGTTGGGTCCGAGCACGCTGATCCCTCC